>NC_140496.1:1337500-1372500 GCF_964271855.1 Acomys minous
TCAATCACCAGCAGCTGAGACACATGGAACGGCTGCGCTGGGGTTGGGAGGTGCCCAACACAGCTCTTGATGCTCCGTGGCACGCAAAGGTTCCTACAAACTCCGGCAGACAAAAGGACAGCCAGGAACCCACACAATGAGGTTCTGGTGAGGAGCTGCTCTAGCGGAAATTGTGCCCAACTTAGGAAACAGATGGAGTGGGAAGACTTTTTGCACACGCAAGCAGAGCTGGGAGATGTCTGAAGTCCTTCAAGGGAGACTCAACTGTCTGCAAGATGCATCTGATGATTAAAAGTCAAAAGCAGCTGAGTTGTACTTAGACTATCCACAACTCAGAATCCTAACACATGATTAGAGAGGGTTCTGAGGAGTAAACTTGTTGACTAAGTCAGTATCATTTTTACTACACAGAAGGCTAGGGCTTGTGAGATGGGTCAGCCAGAAAAGGCAATTGCTGCCAATGCCAAGCCTGACCAAGCCTGACCACACCTGACCACGTCTGACCAAGCCTGACCACGCCTGACCACACCTGACCACGTCTGACCAAGCCTGACCACATCTGACCAAACCTGACCAAGCCTGACCACACCTGACCAAACCTGACCACACCTGACCACGCCTGACCAAGCCTGACCATGCCTATCCAAGCCTGATCACACCTGATCACACCTGACCAAGCCTGACCAAACCTGACCACGCCTGACCAAACCTGACCAAGCCTGACCACGCCTGACCACTCCTAACCAAGCCTGACCAAGCCTGATCAAGCCTGACCACACCTGACCAAGCCTGACCACGTCTGACCACACCTGACCATGCCTGACCAAACCTGACTAAGCCTGACCACACCTGACCACACCTGACCAAGTCTGACCACTCCTGACCAAGCCTGACCATGCCTGACCAAGCCTGATCAAGCCTGACCATGTCTGACCACACCTGACCAAGCCTGACCATGCCTGACCACACCTGACCTAGCCTGTCCAAACCTGACCAAGCCTGACCAAACCTGACCAAGCCTGACCACACCTGACCAAGCCTAACCAAGCCTGACCACGCCTGACCAAGCCTGACCACACCTGACCACTCCTGACCAAGCCTGACCAAGCCTGATCAAGCCTGACCATGTCTGACCACACCTGACCAAGCCTGACCAAGCCTGACCACACCTGACCAAGCCTGACCATACCTGACCACACCTGACCATGCCTGACCACACCTGACCAAGCCTAACCAAGCCTGACCACGCCTGACCAAGCCTGACCACACCTGACCACTCCTGACCAAGCCTGACCAAGCCTGATCAAGCCTGACCATGTCTGACCACACCTGACCAAGCCTGACCATACCTGACCACACCTGACCATGCCTGACCACACCTGACCAAGCCTAACCAAGCCTGACCACGCCTGACCAAGCCTGACCAAACCTGACCACGCCTGACCAAACCTGACCAAGCCTGACCAAGCCTGACTGACTGAGCTCAATCCATCCTTGGCACCTTCACTGTAGAAGAAAAGAACTGACCCCTCTCAATTCTCCAATTCCCACAAATTCTCCTTTGACCTCAACATGTATCCTGTGACATGACACATACTCTCCCACAAATATATAAATCGAATATTTTAAAGAAATCAGAAATGTAAGCATACATATTTATTGAGTTTTAACAATGATCAAAATTACTTTTAAGTGAAAGTTTTAAGATCTCAATTAGTTTTCCAATAGTCCTTTGTTGTTGTTTGTTTTGGGTTTGTTTGGTTTTTGAGACAGCGTTTCTCTATGTAGCCTTGACTGTCCTGGAACTTGCTCTATAGACCAGGCTGGCCTGGAACTCAAAATCCACCTGCCTCTGCCTCCAAGTGCTACTAGCATTAAAGGCCTGTGCCACCACCACCCAATTTAGTCTCTCATGATGCAAATGCCAGCCAGGTTCAGATCCTGGGGTCCTGCCATTTATCTTACGGCCTCCGACATAGATGTGTGCAACTTTAGAATTCCAGCAAATGTTAATCTGGCAAACTTTATATTTGTTGCTGTTATACCTAATTACAAGCTCATTAATTTTTATAACCACGCTAAAGAACTCCAATAAAATTTCTAATGGCTCAAAGGAAGGTAGTCTTAGACAGTCAACCACAATCAAGCAGACTGATTATACATGCGTCATCAAGGCAACCGGAGGACGTGTGACTTGACTTGGGGGCTGATCGTCTTCAGAGCAACTGAAAAAACATATGGCAAACCTCTGTGCCACAGGCACATTTCGTGGAGGGTGGCCTGGGGATCTGGGAAATCAGCTGTGTGGGTGACACATTCACAACGCAAGAAAGCCTTGATTTCTTTTTTCTTTTCTTTTTCTTTTCTTTTTTTTTTTCTCTCAACTAACACATCTGATACTGAAGTCATCAGAACTGTCAGGTGTGAATTCGCAGAGCCTGAGCTCTTTCACACTTGCGTGATGAACCTATCTGATCTCTTTATATTTAGAATCTTATATTGATAATAAGGTTATGTGGGAAACTATCTCTGCAGTGGCCTAGATTGTCCTAGAATGCCACCTGGGGCAGGAGAAAATACTCTAATCCAATTGAAAATGGATCTGTAAAGTATTTAAATCTCTCTACAAAAGTTTGAAAGATAATATTTAAGAGCTGGAATGTAGCTCAGTTAGTAGAAAATTTTCACAGCGTGGGCAATACACTGAGGTCTTGACCTCATACGTAAACCCCAACATAAACAAGGTATGCTAGAGCATGTTATGCTTCTAGCGTTTGAAATACAGGAGCAAAGGATCAAGACTTTCAAGGACTTAGCTACATAATAGACCTAAGGCCAGCCTAGGCCACATATGACCCTTGCTCAAAAAAAAAAAAAAAAAAAAAAAAAAATCAAACACTTAAAAAAAAAAAAGAAAAAGAAAAGAAAACACCCCCCAAGCCTATTCACAGCCTTTGCTTTCCAAGGGAGACATAGAGTTCTCCGACTGCACAGTGGAGGAAGGGCCACCGTGGCCAGATTCTGAAGATGCTGAGTGCCCTAAAGGTGAGTGAGGTCAAAGGTGAGTGAGGTCAAGAAAAGCAACAGGGTAAAGCAGGTAGGAGTCAAGACCTCAAAGGAGGAGTGGGGCAGCCTCCCTGTGCCCCGGGAACAATGTGGGACTGGGAGGGCAGGCGGCCACCTCGTAGCAGGATTCCAAGAAGGAGATGACTTTCAAAAGCCCATTCAGTGTGCACAGTGCACCAGTCAGTCACACACACACTTCCTAGAACAAGCAGACGGGTACCCAGGCGGGGGGAGGGGTGGTTCTGGCAGAGGAAGAGTGAGAACGTAGGTGCCAGTCTGTGCCAAGACTGTAAGAGAAGCTGTGGTCCTCTGACAGCTTTCAGTGCCCTGTAACCCACAGCTCTGCAGTTGGGGCTTGAAACCAGACTGGAGGTCTGGGGGTGTCACTGCTTACAGCAAAGCCTAGCTAACAGGAATTAGGTGACACTGTCTGCCTGTCTGGTTCTGCTTAGCATTTTCCGTGCTCCCTAGCCTTCTTCCCACAGTCAGTAACAGAGACCAGCACTCCAGTATTAAAAATCAATACTGGACTCAACTGTGACTCCATCCGAAGACCTGCAACCAGCAACCAGGTGCCCTGTGTCTGCCTGAACTGGAACTTGTTTGCTGAGGCAGGTGTCCTCAGGGGTCTGCGTGGACTTGAGTAGACAGGCCAGATCTGGTCCTTTCCATTCTCCTCTTCTGTGCCCCCCAGACCCCCCTTTTAAAGGGTGAGAATCTCACGTAGCCCAGGCTGACCTCACATTCACCATGTAGCTGAGGATCTCTGAGTTCTTCCATCTCCCAGCCTCTGCCTCTCAGCCCTGGGATGGCTAAAACCAATGCCGGGGCTCAAGCCTTGTTCATGCTAGGCAAGTGAGTGACCTTCCAACTGACCGCATCCCCAGCCACTATGGAGGAAGGGTCACTGACTCTCATCCGCAGCTCACCCCTCAGGGATGTTTCCTTCCTTTCTCCCCCAGGGGCTCACTGCTGGATGCTGCCGGGCCTCTGATCTCCCTCCCCTGCCCCCCCCCCATCCTTCATTACTGTATACTTTATAGCCATGGTGGAGGGTGGAAGCAGCAGAATGTTACAGTATCACTCTCCTGTTTTCTGAGCCAGGACTTAACATTGTAGGACAGACTTGTCTTCTTCCCGCCTCAGCTTTCTGCCCGTTGGCACTGTGAGTATGCTCCACAGCGCTGTAGTTTCTTTTCTATACGCAGCATGGATGCTAATTCCCACAGTTCACCTGATCCCTGCAAGTCAATCCAAGTTGAACAGAGTAGACAGGACGAAGGGGGTGGCAGTCCCAGTATTTGCAGGGGTCAGCCCAAACAACTGTCGTTCTTCAGATGGAGGGGCAGAGGAAGGGAGACAGAGGAAGCAGCCCTGAGTGAGTGTGTAAATGAATTCCTGACTGAATGTGCGTTGGTGATGTGGGCATGGCCGTGTCTGGGATCCTAGTACCTCCCCTGGTCTATATGTGTGCTTACAGATGGTTGATCAGTGGTGCCACATGTGAGCAAACCCTAAGACTGTGGGATGTGTGGACCCCTCGAACACTCTGACCAGGCAGCTTAGCCTACTCGGGGAGCTCTAGGCCCATGAGGGACTATGTATCAGAAAAGATGGCTAGTGACTGAGTCATGACACCCGAGATTGCCCTCTTGTCTCTGCGTGCTGTGCACACACATGAGCACCCTCTTACACACTAGTAATAGTAGTCCCCTCACCATTTCAGTGAATGCTGGGTGTCTAAACTCTTTAAAAACACACATATTAGAACCTCCTCAGTAATTTACATATCTCAAGCTCTAAACTTTTACAAACATACTTGTATGTTACACACACACATGGGGGGGGAGAAAGAGAGGGTGGAGAGAACGAGGGAGAGGGAGAGAGACAGAAAGGGTGGGGGTAGGGAGGGAGGGAGAGAGAGGCTAAAGGGGAAAGTAACATTGGAGAATGAATTTTTAATGCAAACTGATGTGTGTGTATACACACACACACACAGGATATTTAACAAGGAAAAAAAGTGAAACCAATTGCAATTTAATCTTGCTGTTTTTACAGTAGTCAAACTGGGGGAAAAAACAACTTCAGATTTTCCACTTTAATAACTCAAGAGTCTCTTATTCCTGAAAATCTGTTCCTCGGGTTTAGAGATGAGGTGCTCATGAGAGCACTGGTTGTTCCGATGAGAAATGAACATCATTCCACGGGAAATGTTTCACATCATGAGCCCAGCGCAACTGCATAGGGAGGATCATGTGATTATGAGGCGCTCAAAGGATCCCACGCAATTTAGCATCTTTTAATATGATGCTGTTTAAATCTTCTAGGAGGGAGGGGTGGGGCTGGCCTGGAGGCAGCCCCGGGCAGCACTGGGCAACAGGGAGCCCAGGGACCCTTGGAGAAGCTTCATGTCCCTGAGTCTGCCGTTCGGTTAGGCAGCTGATATGACGGCAACTACAAACGTGCTGCGGTGGCTGATGTGACTATAAACGTGTTGTGGGAAGAGAAGAAGCTCAGCATCACCTGTAAAATGGGACGGAGTCTCTGCCTTAGATTTTCTAGTTCTGTTACACACCAGCTATGCGGTCTTGGCTGAGTCACTTCTTTGTGTACTTGGAGGCTGAATTTGCTATCAGAAGGAGGACCCACCTCCAGGCACACCGTGAAGACTAAATGAGGAAAATGCATGCAAATTCTTGCAAGAGAAAGCATTTAATAAATGTTAGCTATTATTAGTTAGAATTAACACAATTATTTTTATCGTAACGTTGTGGCGGTCTTAAAACTGTGCCAGAATAAGATATTTATGGGTAGAAGCCCAAAATAGGTTTCTGAATATCATTCACATGGAAACCCTATCTTCAGCTACTAAGAATTCCCTGTAGAGATTGGGTTCCTTGGCTTTCCAACAGGTCTTTCTGTAAAGTTATCCATAAATATATCTCAAGGGTGGGAGAGTTTCCAGAATCACATCAAATGTGAGCAGTGGCGTACTATGGCGCTTCTGCGTAGGCCCACTGCAAGGCCAGGGCTAAGGGCCCCAACACACACGCACACAGGAGTATCTGCTGCAGCTCCGCTACCACCACAAACACGAGGGATCCACATCGGACTCCGAGAGCATGGGAAATATCTGGGCTGAACTTTTTCCTCTGGCTACTAAAGTCCTGGTGTGCTTCCTCGGTCACACATTAGCAGAAATCATAATGGCTGTCCTGGGCAGATGACCGCACCAAGTGTGCATGTGAATGTTACAGAATTCACTGACAGAGACAGTGGACCGGAAGTCCTTCCCGTAGGACACACTCCCTCATTACGGCAGCTGGGCTCCTACAGACCAAGAGCATCTCATTCCTATAACTTTTCTGCACTCAGGGAGGGAAGGAACACACACCAGGGCTCTCCTAGCTCACGCTAGAGACGTTAGCACAGCTCACTGCGGGTGAGACAGTAGTGACTTACCTGTGCTCACCTGAAGACAGTCAGCACATTATCACTGCCAGGTATAGCCTGGGCTGAGAGAGACACATGTGGATGACCCTTCTCAACCACATACCCTCCACAGACATACATCCTTAACAGGCATACCCCATCTGTGGGCAGATGACCCCCCACAGATAACAACCATCTACCGACACCTCCCTCTCCAGACACACCCCCTACAGACACATGCCTCTCCAGACACACCCCCTACAGACACATGCCTCTCCAGATACACTCTCTTTGCAGACTAACTTTGTACACTCTCCTCTGCAGACATTTACCCTTTATAGGCACCCCTACCCTGCAAAAGGCACATCTCCTACACATACACACACACACACACACACACACACACACACACACACACACACACCCCACAGACTGTCCACAGACATATCCCCTTCACAGACATCATCCTTGGTGGATATTCACCCTCTGCAGACATGTTCCTTAGACACACACACTCTGCAACACCCTGTCCAGCAGACACGTGTCCCCTATAGACACAGACCGTCTGCAGACACACCATCCTTTGGACTATGGCTAGTATATCATAAGCATAGACGCATACTTATTTTCTTCTCTCCTCTAAAGCTTCAGTATTCTGGGAGGCGAGCACAATCACACCAAACAAGAGGCAACAAGAAAGCCGGGTGTGGTGGTGCACGCCTTTAATCCCAGCACTCGGGCGGCGGAGGCAGGTGGATCGCTATGAGTTAGAGGCCAGCCTGGTCTACAAAGCGAGTCCAGGACAGCGAAGCCTACACACAGACACCCTGTCTCAGAAAACAACAACAATAACAACAACAACAACAACAACAACAACAAAGAGGCCACAAGAAGTGGCTGCAGAAGAGCCTGGCCCAGATCAGGACCATCTCACTTTAATGCTGGGGCAGGACTTTCTACCACGGCACCTGCTCTGCTGGGTGCTTTTGCATTAAGGCTACAAGTGAGGTGGAAAAATGGCTGAGCACCACGAGAGAGACTCAGTGTATGGGAAGGAGAAACAGCACGGCAAAGGGCAGTGCGTCAGGAGGACATGAAATGACACTTTGTTCGCTTTAGAAAGAGGAGCAGGGCACCTGACCACCCTGAGAGACACCCCCCCCCCACACTCTGTCATCTCAAGGCTGTGCTGGGGACCTCACTTGCTCCTAGAGTGTACCCTATACAAACGTTAGTAAAGGATCTGGGCTGAGGGCATAGCGTCAGCACGTGTGAGGACCTGGGTTCAACCTAAAAGAAGGTAACTGTGACAGCACGCTGCTCTCCTTTCAGCTCCCGTCTCTGCACTATTTTGTCTCCATGAGGTTACCCCCCCCCCCACATTCTGCCCATCCCCAGGCTTACTAATTGAAATGTGCTGAAATCGTTTTTATCTTAATTTATGGAGATATGGAAAAGTTGCTTTGGCAAAATCAAACATAGTTATGATTCTTTTTCTCACTCCTAGGACTTTATTTTCTTATGTACCACAACTTACATCTCGGTGGTGTGTGCTTGTTCGTGCGTGTGCATATGTGTTCAACCTTGGCTATTATTCTTCATGTACCTCCACCGTGGTCTCTTGCTGCCCAGGAGGGGTGTGTGTGTGTGTGTGTGTGTGTGTGTGTGTGTGTGTGTGTGTGTGTGTGTGTGTGTGTACATGTGTGCTGCGATGTCAGAGGAGGTCAGAGGACAACCTGGGGGAGTAAATTCTTTCCTTCCACTATATGAGCTCCAGGGATGAAACGCAGCTTCGGAGGTTGGGTGGCAGCTGCTTTTACCCATTGTTTCATCTTGCCAGCCCCCTTGTTTATATATATATATTTTAAAAATCTGTAATAGAATCTAATCTGAACATGAGGCCCTGCCATCCATAGCTACTGTAGGCCCTGTGACTACTGCCAGTACCTCCCCAGGCAGGGCTTTCTCTCACACTTGTCCAGACTTTTCTATCCCAAACCAGCATCCTCTTGCTTTTACCCTTCCTAGTACCCCCTCCTGTCTTCACTCCTCCCGTCAGTGTGCCCCACCCCAGGGTGAGCAGGGCACATGGAGACATGAACAGAAGACAGGGAGGAAAGGGACATTAAGCCGGCACTGTGACTGTAAGATGCCTCGGTAGCATCATCGATGGAGCTGACATTTCCCTACTGAGGCCTGAGAAGCACTGTGGCTACAGGTGAGCGAGGGGCTGGAGATGTGGCTCAGCTGGTGCGGTGCTCAGTGCACAAAGCCCCAAGGTTCTGTCCCCAGCGCAGACCTACCTCAGGAGGTGGGGCAGTAGGACCAGAAGTTCAAGGTCATCCTTAGTAGGGAACTGGAGAAGATCTTGAGCCACAGGAGAGCCTGGCTCAGTTTTAAAAGACGATAATGTAAAATGGAGCCCCGCATGTGTTGGGCCGGCAGGAACTCCCTGGCTGGCTGCCTGAGAGGTGGCTGCCACTGAGTGCCACGGCTGATGGTGCTTATCAGGGCCCCTAACGCATTGGCATTCTAGGCACTTGCATAAATCCCACAATAAACCAATTAAAATTCTCATTAAAAGATAAAACCTAAAACTACGTCAATAAATGCTAAACAGGCTTTAACTGTGTTCATTTTCGCAGCCCCATTCTAAAGGTATAAAAAGGGAGAGAATGTTGTGAGCCATGTGAGGTCTCCTGGGGGGTAGGGCTCCGCCCTCAGGAGGTCAACTTGGGAAACCAGCTAAGTCACTGGTGTCCCTAGGCTCCAGTCTGCAGCCTGCTGCCCTGCAGAGCTGCACTCCAGGGGTTTCCTGAATTTCTACTGCAGCATGTCAGGAAAGTGCTTCTGAGATAAGTGTGTACTGAAAATACATGCAGTATCGTTCACAGGCGGATTGAAATGTCAGTGAAAATTCTTCCCCTGACTTGTAGCATGCACATTTCCTAGTTTCAGGTGGAATCCAGGCGTTTGCTTCAGGGCCACCACATAGGGACGTGCATGAGGCAGCCTCTTCAGCAGGATGCTGACCCACTGCGATCTCAGACAGCAGGCATCATAATGAATGCCTGCCTATAATCCCAGCAGTCAAGAAGCCCAGGCAGGGGCATTGCTACCAGTTTCAGATCAGCCTAGGCTACACAGAAAGGCACGGTGTTCAAAACACAAAACGGCAGCAAGGACAAGCTGACCTCCGTGGGTTATAAAAATGCCCCCTTGGTCACCCTTTCTAGAGTACATAATACACTCGACCTCTGCTCTTTCCAAAATAGGTGACGGTAAGAAGGAAGGACAGTTCCAAGGAAAGCTACATTTCCAGAAAGCTAACCAAAGTCATGAAACTGAGTCATCATTATTGTCCAGGGAGTTTGCAGTGATGAAGTGTGTGAGGAGCTCAGAGAGCCTGTATTAAAACCATCACTTAGCTGGGCGTGGCGCACGCCTGTGATCCCAGCACTCGGGAGGCAGAGGCAGTAGGTCTCTGTGAGTTCCAGGCCAGCCTGGTCTGCATAGTTACAGGCTAGCCAGAGCTACAAAGTGGAAGCCTGTCTCAAAACAAAACAAAACAAAACAAAAAGCTCACATCTATTGGTAAGGCACCCACGCTCTTAAGAATAACCCTCCCCCTGTCCTCCTGTAAGCAGCTCTAAGGAGATTCAACCATAAATCAAACCAGACAGAAACATACAAAGAGGTAGAGGGAGGGTTTGTTGAGAAGTGGAAATGGACAAGGATGGATATTTGAGGGCTGAATATGATTAAAATACAAGGGGCTGGAGAGATGGCGCAGCAGCTGAAAGCCCTGGCTGCTCTTCCAGAGGACCCATATGCTCCTCATGTGCACACGGTGCCTCACGGCTGTCTGTAACTGCAGTTCTAGGGGACCTGGGGCCTCTGACCTCCTCAAGCACCATGCAGGCATATGGTGCACATTCACATATTCAGACAAAACACTCATAAACATAAAATAAATAAAAAGCATATTATATGCTTGTATAAAAAGTCTCAATGAAACCCATTATTATATATTGCTAATATATGTTAATAAAAACCTTTTAAATGCAAATCCATATTAAATTATTACTGCAGTAAAAAAACACACAAAATAAGTTGCCAGCTTTCTTTATCATTAAAAAAAAAAGCTCTAAAATATTTGCATCTAAAATGTTTTAGATGCAAGTAATTTCTATTTGTATTTCTGTATCCAGCATGCTTTTTACAGTAACACTTTATAATCACACTAGCAACACCAGAGAATGAGTGCTAAAGACACAGCCATCACTAATCTACCTGGTGGGTCTCAGAGAAGAATACAAGGTATCCAAGTCAAGAGGCCTAAGTCCTGTTTCTTTCACTAACAGCTTCACTCCTCTGAGCACCAGTCCTCTGTCTAACTTCCTACCTGTATGTAAATATCTAAGAAGCACAAAGTAAACTGAGTAAGTGGGCCTCCCCAGCCTAACAACAACATTCCTGATGTCTTTGTAGGCCCACTGGCAGAGCAACACTGGATGATGTCATTGGAAACGTCACTGGGAAATTTACTAGCAACTTTTCAGATGTAAGCACAGGGCTGGAAAGTCAGTGCTCTTAAGCGCTGCCAGCAGCTTAACCTTATCTCGGGATACCACCAGCTTCCTGGAGTGACTGATGCCTGGAGTCCCCAGCTTCACATAAACTAGGCCTCTGTGTTATTGTCCACAGGATCCAACTGCCGCTAGAGACAGGAAGCCGCGTGGAGCCCAGATCGATAGACGTGTCAGCGGCAAGATCTAATCCAGCCTATCTCGCCCTGGGGCCCAGAGTCTGCAGTCTGCTCTTAGGGCCTTCTGGCAGGAAACGGTGTAGAAGGTTTAGTCTTTGGAAGTTCAAGCAGCATGCTTATCTTCTGGGCTCTAGGATGTTTACTTAGTAAAACTGAGGCCTCAAATGTCTTTTAAATGGCGGTGATATTACCAGGGCACTTCTGATTTTCCTTGTGTGGAAAACTGATCCTGTGACAGCACCCCCCCTCACACATATACGTGTGTGTGTGTGTGTGTGTGTGTGTGTGTGTGTGTTATATGCATTTTTAACAACATTTTTTAATTCTTTCATTTCACATAACATGTTTTGAACTCACCTGCACTGCCTCCTTCCTGACCCTGAACACTACGGGAGAAATTGTGTTTTGAGGAGTCCCTGTGTTCTGAGGTTCAGAATTAACCATATCCCATCCCATGGCATCTTTCTGAGAAAGAAGGGTTCCTTGTTCACAAATGCCTTTCCTAGTTATGCAGAAGCTCAGTCTCTCTTCCTCAGACTAGTGTAGGGTGAGAAAAAGTGGGCTGGCTCTACAGGCTGCCTGAGAAACTATCCATCAAGTGTGGGCTGGAGCAAGCCTGTGTCTGCCTGGGTCTCTCTTCTGTCCTCAACTCCTCATCAGCGCGTGGAGGATGGACGGCACCTGTTATCTCTGTCACCTGGGCATTTCTGTTAGCAGCACTAGGACAATCTGTGCCTCTGTGATCAGCAAAGTACACGTCCTCACTCCCCACGCTTGTGAAAACACTCACTTGCACATGCCTCATAAGCCTCTGAAAAGGCTGATCCTTCACCGCTGCTGCCTTTCAGCAGGTAGCCCTGACTGTGTGACCTCACTGTGTGCAAAGCACTATGGGAACGGGGGTGGGGGTGGGGGTGGGGTGGGCACTGAGGCCATGCCATGAGCAAGTGTTGAGGCCAGTGCAGATTGCAATGGGGGTCGTGGGCGGGTGAGTGCACGACAAAGTGACACAGAAGGAAAGTTTACACTAAGAAGTCCTATAGAACGCAAGCTCTTACAGGGAGAGGAGGGTTTGTAGTCAGTCTCACATTAGTACGGACACAGGGGCAGGCATGTTGGACTTGGATGTGTGACATTCATTGGAATCCTATCAGAGATCAGGCTTTATTTCAAACACCAGATCACCATAGTGATCAGAATATACCCTACACCGCCTCATGGGACCCACAGCTACAAACAGGGGAAGAGAGCCAGCCAGTGGGAAATTCACAGTATGGTGTCAGAACAAGCCGAGAGCACTAAGGACCGGGTACAGCTACAAGAGGGTGGAGTGGGGACTGAAGAGGCGACAGCTGGGCCAGGTTTGGAGCAGCGTCGAACACGTAACCTGAACATTCCTTTCCCATGTTGTTCCCTAAAGGTTCACCTGGAGAACAAAGAGCAGGAAAGACACCATGCTCAGTCAACTAGACCCTTCTGGAAAATTCTACGCAACAGATATGATGACTCGCTTGAGTTTTTATTCTTTGCGGAAGGACTGGCACATAGTGCCACATTCTTGCTGTTCAGATGGATATAATGGAGGAAGAGAGTGAAAAACAGCACACTCATAAGAAACTCAGAGCACACTGCAGATGCTGAAGGCTGCCCGTTCCTCACCCAGCCCCTGCACACGGCTTCCCACCAACACTCTGAATTCTGGGATGTGCACAAGCATTGGATTCTGCACAGGGCAGGTCAGTGGTGGGGCTGGGGATGGCTGGGGCTCTGCGGTAAGGAGAGCTCTGAGGCTGCCTCCTGCTGTTTTCTTGGTAGAGCAGAGACTAGTGGAGAATGAAGAGCTGCTGCACGCGCTGATGTCAGTGCCTGGACGGAACTATTTAGTCATTTACAGTATTTTCCCCTGGTCTTTACATGCACCTGCACCTCCACCCATCTACCCACATGCATAAAGTTGATGCTCGTGTCCAATACTCACAGAACTGGGAGGGAGCACAAGCAGCTCCCGTGAGATTTGCTTAAGAAACACTGAGGTCCAGTGAGCAGGATGACTCAAGGAGAAGCTTTTGTGTATAACAGATACCTGCTTTCAGCCCAGGAGACTGGCCCACCCCGTCCTGGATCCTGGTCCTCACAGGGAATCCCAGGCATCCCAAGGGTGACAGAATAACTCTTTTAACCGGGAGCCACATTCCAAATTGATGAATAGAGTTCACAAGGATCTCACTTCTTACTTCTTACATTATCAAAACAATATAGTAGCAAGATAGAATCAACTGTGCCATGTTTTCCCTTCATCACAAGCATCTCAGGGTAAGACCCTGGCAATACCAGCAGTGAAAACACAGGAAAGACGCAGTCATGATCAGCAGGGTCCATCGCGGCTTGAGGGGATTCTCTTTTCAGCTCTAATAAGTGGGAACTTCACGGAGCATCATGACTCTCTGTTCATGAGGTGAACACGCAAAACACAGCACGCCCTGGATCACGGGGAGGTTAGAAGCACAGGTCACTCACTGTGAGAGGCATTCAGACCTGATTTACCTGGTACCAGGTAAACAATAGGCTCGTAGTCTTCTCAGGCTGCCAGGCTGGGTAGAGAGTACGTAACAGGAATGTTGTTCTGGTTCCTTAAGGAACCTGTCATACACCTGTCCAGGTGGCACAGTGTCAGTCGTTAATGGCAGTGACACTTCTGTGGCAAGCAATAACTCTGGGTCTTAAGAAGACGCCACACAAAGGGGAAACGGTGTGTGTGGAAACAGGTGCCTTTTCAAAATGGTACAAAAAAATGCCCCGTTGCCTATTAGTGGAGCTGAGGATGGGTTTATAGAAGACACGGGTGCATTGTCCCTCAGATCTGCAGCGCCCTCCAAGCCAACGCTGAGCGGGGGATGGGCCAACGGGAGCCCTAGCAGTCCCAGGAGCCCGCATGATCTCCATTGTTTGGAGACAGTGTCTCCTTTCTCCTTATGTAGCCCAGGTTACTTCTAAGTATCAAGCCTCCCAGGTGCTGGGCTTTCAGGCGTGAGCCACCACACCTAGCTGAGAGTCTGCCTTTAAAGCTTCTGTTAAAAACAGAAGCCCAGCGTCTGTGGTTCAGTGGGTATAGCGCTCACCCAGCATACACAAAGCCCTACGTTTTATCCTCAGCACCACATGTATGGTGGTGGGTGACTATAATCCCAGCACTTAGGGGATGGAAGGAGGAAGAGTGGGAGTTCACGGTCATGCCTGGCTGTGTTGGGAATTCAAGGATAGCCTAAGCTACATGAGGGCTTGTCTCAAAAACAGCACAACAAACAAAAGTCAAAATCCATTAAAGGTTTATACACTTTTGGTTTCTTTTTTTCAGATGGGCCTGTCCATGTAAAACAAAACTCATAGTGGGAGTACAGTTAGTTACTTTTCTGTCTGGGTTTCCAGGCGAGCTCAGCGTCTCCTGTTTTTCAAGGTCAATCAGAGAAGGTGCCCCACCCCCACTTCCTGCAGCCCAGCTGTGGCAAGGCGGGAAGTCCGACCACTTACATCTAGGGCAGTTGGTTTCTCAATCTGTGGGTCACATTCCCTTTGGGGGGGGTCACATATCAGATATCCTACATATCACGTGTTTACATTACGATTCATAACAGTAGCAAAATTATAGTTATGAAGTAGCAACAAAAAATGATTTTATGGTTGGGGGTCACCACAACATGAGGAACCATATTAAAGGGTCACAGCATTAGGAAGATTGGGGAATACTGTTCTAGAGGAACAAATAGGAGCAAATTCCATTAGCAGAAATGAAATGGGAATTCTAGGGGCAATGGTTACATGTTTGATACATACTTCCAAATGGGAGCTAAGAGAACACAGTGAAATCCGTCAGTGCTGCTCTCTCCTTCACTGAAGCACTAAGCTGCCTCACCCCTTGTTACAGAACAAAGGCCACTTTGCAGGTACAAAGCTCAACAGGAATTGTCTTAATTAGGCTGGTAATGGGAACTAGGTGACCACAACCCCTGTTGTGGCAGGTCCCTGGAGATGCTAGCACTCTGTAGACTGCAGTCTGAGATCTCTCACTGAGCTTGTCTCCAGCTGTCCCCTAGCTTTGACATCAGCCTTAAACATCACCTCTAAGTCAATCATTGTGTCTCCATCAAAGGTCATGGTGGACTGCTTCCTGTCTCTATGAGTCTCCTGGTTTGCTCAATAATAGTTATAACGTTCTTAAACTGGGAATTTGACACGGTAATAAGTTATACAATTTGGAAGCAAAACATCCCCACCTCAACCCTAAGATCTTGCCAACCAGAGGCAAGGAGACCTCTCACAGCTACATGAAAACAGAGTGGGGGCTGGGAGCCTCCGTATCTGGAAGCTTAGTCAGTTGAGTGAGTTGCAAATTAAAAGAAACATTTTCCACGGCTCAGTGTGGTAGCCTGCTTTTGGGGATATAAGGTTAAAAGTGAGCCGTAAACCTTTTAAGGTTGCTGAGAGTAAATTATTAGCACACTTCACCTTCCGTTTGTCCTCCCTGGCGTCCCAGAGATTACTCACGGCAGCTCTACCCCTGCAACCTGTAAATCAAAGACAATCTTTACAGCACAAGGCCAGCTGATTAAAATGTTCTGCCACAGGGGACCAACAGGATGATGGGAGTGGCAACCAACGTGCACTCTGTAGTGTGTGTGTGTGTGTGTGTGTGTCTGTGCGCGCGCGCGCGCGCGCGCGCGCGTGTGTGGTTTTAATATCTTTTACTTTTTAAAACATGAGGTTTGTGAAAGCTTTTGAAACGATATGCTGTAAAAATTGTGAGCTTTCATCTCTGGAGGTAACCCGAAGGACTGGCCTCATCTATGAAATCTCCTTGCAATATTCAAAATGATGAGCATGACCCTCCACGCAGGCTCAGGTGGCACCTTGAACCCAGAGTGCATCTTACTGGGAGGGCTCGGAGCAAAGCTGAACTGTTTCAAGGGGGCTGGCAACCAACTTATCAGGGAGCAGAATTTTCTTTTAGCCCACCCAGCTCTACACCAGAAGAGGGGGACCACCAAAGAACTGAAGCGGAATTCCACCTTCCCCAAGGTCAGAGGTGCAAACAGGACATAGGCTTCATTGGAGGGCAGCTGTATTTTGTGCCTTTTTAAGAAGGTGGCTCTCTGACTGGGTGAAATGAATGCTGAATAAGAATGCCCACCTAGGCTTTCCAGTCCTGCCTCCTGGGCTGCCAGGTTAAAGGAAGTCACCAAAGGGCTAGGAGGGCAGGAGTGGGGGTAGGCCACCTCTGGGAGGTGCACTAGACCAGCCCAGATCATCTGACTGAAGGGCTACCCAGAGCAGAGCAGCTCCATTCTCCTCGCTCAGGGTCACGCATAGACTGAATGTGGGCTATGTAAGCAAAGTACGTCAGGCCTATGAAGTGTAAGTGTGTGGGCCAAGGAGATCTTGGGAGTGAGCATGTCTGCTCTGCATCTCTGTCACTTTGTTGATGTCCACCATCTTTGAAAACCCAGGAGTGCATGCATGGCCCCAGAGGGTCCAGGAAGCATGCGTGGAGTAGCAGAGTTCTGATGGTCCCCGGGCCTCCTTTTTCTGAGAACTAAAACTTGCTCAGTTTTTCAACTGACAAGTGATACGTGAATGTGTTTATGACTGCCAGCAAGATGTCCTTACAGGTGTCTACACTGCAGGGCACCCAGGTCGGTGCTGCTTCACGTCCTTGTCTTTCTTCCTGCTGAGAACCAGCGATAGCTACTCTTCTAGCAATGGACCCGCCAAGCGCAGATGCTGGGAAGTGCGACGGTCACAGACCCCTGGAGCACCCTTCCCTAGCAGTGCTCCTGGCTGCCGAACTAGTCAACTGCTGTGCTAAATACAAAAGCACAGAAGGCAGCTCATCCCCCAGCGCCTCCGTTCTCTGTCAGTCTGTCCTCTCTCATCTACAGGCGAAAAGCAGAGTGTGTGCGGTAAGAGTGGAGGTGGGAGTGGCCGAGTTGCTCCTGCGCAGCTCTGATGACAGCACCACGTGCAGGTAAGCACAAGCCGGGAGGGCAGGTGCTCGGATCCCAATGGCCACCCTCCAGTCCGCATGTTTACCTTTGTGTCTGTACTCATATGTGCCGAGGCCAGGCACGCTGGGTGCCTTTCGCATCTCATTTTTAACTTTAAGGTTTTTTTGTTTTTGTTTTTTTTAATTTCATGTGTATCAATGTCTTGTCTGCACAGAAGTCAGAAGAGGATATCTGATCCCCTGGAACTGGAGTTAGGGATGGTTGTGGGACACTATGAGGGTGCTGTAAACCGAACCTGGGTCCCCTATAGCATCTATAAGTGCTCTTATCTACTGAATCTCTCTGTCCCTGCTCCTTGCTTTTTAAGACAGGGTCTCCCACCAAACCCAGGGCTCACTGAGTGGGCTAGAATAGCTGACCAGCCAGACTAAGGCGCCTCCTACCTCTGTCGTGCGGCGCTGGGGTACAGGTGTGAGCCACCACACCCACCCTTTTACGTGGGTTCTGGGGATGAACTCGGGGGCCTTATGCCTTCATGGCAGGCACTTTGCCGACTGAGCCATTCGCCCAGCCTGTACAGTTGCTTTTAAAAGTGGCACTGGCATGGATCTGTCTGTGTGAGTATACTACGGATAGCCTATAGATGCTTGTGATAGCGAATTTTGTTATGTGGTTTTCACCACACAAACACAAAAACCTCATAGGCAAGTGAACTTGGCAGGGCAACACACACACATGCGCACACACATGCACATACACACACACACTCGCACACACATCAATGGTAAAAAAAATCGATCTAATAATTTAAAATTTTCATGCTTTATGTAGAACAAGATTCCACATGATTAAAAATGCCATCACAAGTCAGCAACGAGACCGCAGAAGAGAGAAGAAAGCTCCCTGCCTTCACGCACTGCTGCTCTTTCCCTCTGTGCTTTGAACAAAGACAGGGAGTTGGCTTCGACTCTGTGGTGCCAGTTGTCAAAAGGACACTGAGGATTCCCCGGGATGCATCAAGACTCCTTTCTCTGTATCATACAGACCTCAGAATGAAGACTGACCACATTAGACTCACATGCAAGACATCGTCAAGATTCAGAGAAGCTGTAGGCATGGACTCCACTGTTCCTACAACCATAAATGAAAAAATGGCCAAGCAGTCATCCACTGGCCTCATGGGGCTGATGAGGCACAGAGGGGACCAGGGATCCGCTGGGTGGTGGGCAGAGGGCAGTGTGGCCCTCATATGCCTGAATGCTACCCAGGACCCCAAGGGCTGGCCCAACACTGACCTCTGCCTTTCCAGGGAGCTCTGCAGCCATGGCAGCCTGGCTCTAGTCTTTATAGTTACACTGCTCCTGTACCCTTAAATTCTAGCAACATAATCTCAAGAAAGGAAGAAGAGCCCGCACAGTCCTGGGGGACACAGTCGTCTTTTGTGCAGCCATCACACCCTCTTACCTTTCCAACCAGTATGCCTGGCTCTCTCATGCCTAGAAGTCGCTGGGTCTGTCTGTGCTCATCCAAGCAGTGACTGCACAATACTCAAGTGTATATCATGCAGTGCGTAGAAGTGGTTACGGAAACTGGAAGGGTGCACAGGATAACAGAGTGCAGGGGTGGCAGGAAGCGTGCTGAGCCTGCCGGCCACATTCACCCATGCTTGCATAATGCTTCTCTCTGAGAGGCGACAACCAAGGAGCCTAGAATTCAGGGGTTCTCGGGATGAAGGCCTGGGCTGTACCAAACTGGCACTATCAAACCATAAGAGGGAATGCTGGTGGGATGGTTAATCTAGACTGTCCTCGTGATAGGGTTTAGAGTCACCATGGAAACAGGGTGTGTCTGTGAGGAAGCTTCTAGGTTCTGTTAACAGAGGTGGGAAGACCTACTCTAAATGTGCATGGCACCATCCCATGGGTTGGGGTCTTGGAGTTAAGAAAAAGAAGGAGGCGGGCTGAGTCCCGACGCCATCTGCCCCACCTCCCAGGCTGCGGATGCCTAGTGCCCCTGCTGCCGAGATGACCCTCAAGCTCTGAGACAACACCAATCCTAACTCCTTCAAGTTGCTTTCGTCAAGACAGCTCACAGCAGAAGCAGGACAAGTAGCGAGTGGAGAAAAACATTCCAGACTCGGGTGGGGGACCTAAACGGCAAATCAGCCAAAAGCGATGTGTAAATTTAGTTCTATCCTGAATCGAAGCAAACTTTGTCCGTTAGGGGAGTGAACCTGAGTCTGGGTTTTGAGCCAGGCGCTGTTGAGTTCATGTTAATTTGCTGCTGGGTGAGATTTTTAGCTGACTTGTAGGATACAAGCCAGCTTTACGTCTATGCAGACTTCTTTAAGGGAGAGAGCAAATGGAGTGGGAGGTGAAGCCAGCTCTTCCCAGTGTGTTTTTTTCAACAAGATAGCTAAAGTATAAAAGCAATCTAAGATGGGAGCATTACATGAATGAAGTGTGGCTGTTACAAGGGCATCATGTGGTCTAAGCAAGTCATATCAGCACAGAAACAGCCGTGAATAGACACGCACAACTCAGCGATGGTCAAGCAAGACACCCACTGAGAACCGTGAGCTGAAGATGTAGCTCAGATAACACAGTGCTTCCCTACTGTGCATGAAACCCTCCCCAGTGCCACATAAACAACATGGCGCTGCAAGCCTGTAGCTTCAACAACTGGGAGCATTTGCATTTAAGAGGGTCAGAAGCTCAAGGCCGTTCTCAAGCTAGATAGTGCTAAGTTCGGGGCTAGCCTTGGCTAAATGAGACTTTATGTGGTTCCTACATGCCAGCAGATCAGCCTCAGGAGGACCAGCCCTGCCATCGCCGTGGCTCTCACACTCCTGTCGTACCCCTGTCAGTGAGGAGAGCTGGGCCCCAGAGCTTCTCATGAGACCAGCTTCCTGGGTGTCATCCAGCCGCTGCGCTCACTGAGTCCTGACCTGGGGGACAGGAGGCTGCCCTTCAGCTGAATCTGGGGAAATCTCACAAGAGCTGGCACCTGTACGGGGGTGGGGGTGGGGAGATTGGGCAGTATTTCTTCTTCTTTCGTCAATGTTTGAAACATGTGTAAATTCCCCCCTGGGAATAAGGGGCAGGTAGAGAGGGAGGAAGTGAAAATGCATGTTCCCTGGGGTGCAGGGATCAGAGGTGTGTCAGGTGACGCACTGGAAGTGCCCAGGGAGACAGAAGGACAGCCGGGCCAACCTTGGGTTTCTGATGCCTCTGCCTCTGCCTCCTGAGAGGTGGGAGCTCAGGCTGAGCCACCGCACCGTGCTTATGTAGTGGTGAGGACCAAATCCAGGGCTCCAGGCATGCTAGGTGACTGTGTCCTCCTCGGATTTTCTGTGCACCCCGTCACATCAGCCCTGGGGCAGCTGTTCAAACCCCTTCCAATCACTGTACCTTCCTATCCATCTCTAAGAGCGACACCACTTGCTGCTCTTCCTGAACAAGCCAGTTCCTACACTGCTTCTCTGTTGCCATTGGCCCAAATACTCATGTGTTCCAAACATTGAGAGGGAAGAAGAAAGAAAAGGGGGGGTGTGAGGGGGTTGGTGGGGAAGGGAGACTTTCAAAGTCACATAAGCTGAATTTAATTAAATCAAATTCCAAGTATTTCAGGTCCTACTATAGGTGAGGAGGAGGGTCCGAGTTCAGTGATCTGGTGCACTTGGCATCCTGGTGCTGGGGCTGTGGAGACAGGCAGATGGCCAGGGATCGCT
This sequence comes from Acomys minous, assembly GCF_964271855.1. Lineage (NCBI taxonomy): Eukaryota > Metazoa > Chordata > Mammalia > Rodentia > Muridae > Acomys > Acomys minous. Next base: position 1,358,496 of record NC_140496.1, read on the forward strand.
GGCCGGCCAGGCTAGCCCACTTGGAGAGCTCCAGCCAGTGAGAAACCGTGCTGGTTTGAGTGAGAGTGTCTTTCCTCTACGGGCTCGGATGTATGAACGTTTAGCCCCCAGTGTGGGTGCATTGTGTCAGTAGGCTTAGGAGGCGTGGCCTTGCTGGAGGAAGTGTGCCAACTGGGGCAGGCTCTGAGGTTTTAAAGCCATCGACTATCTCCTGCTTCATGCATGAAGTCCGTCAAGATGTGAGCTGTCACTTCCCTGCTGCCACTGCGATTCCTCGTCTGCCATCGTGGACTTGTCCTAGTCATGGCTATCTGCCCAAGCTTTTCAAATTGGATTCAGACACTGGCACGTACACATGCCCCAGTGCATTCCTTGAAAGAACTTCCATGCCCAACACTGTCGGGGAAGATGTGTGTGTGTGTGTGTGTGTGTGTGTGTGTGTGTGTGTGTGTGTGTGTTGGCACATTTAGTACGTGGGGCTTGCATCTGATGCACAGCTGAGATGCACACAAAGCTGGCTCAAGGCACTGTCTCCTGGGGGAAAGTCTGCCCTTGGCCTGAGCCTTTGGCTATCGTACGGATGCACTTTAAGAATTTGTCATCTTCCTTTTCCTTCCAAAGCACTTCAATGCTCTGATTGCGGCATCTGGTTCCAGATGACAGGTAATGTGAAATGCTGAGTTTCCCATTAATAGTTCCATTTGAGTTCTCCGATGAGAACCGTTTTTGCAGACTATAAGCAAGCTGTGTGAGTTACAGAACTTATTATGAACACGGCTGACATTCCGGCCAAGAGAAGACATTTTAAACACGACCTTAGTGAACAGCTCTGTGGTCTGTTGATAAGTGGAGTAAAACAAGGCATACTTGTCACGCCAGGAAACAGCACTTTGGCCAAGAAATAGGTTTTCTGTTCTTATCTCTCCAATTGTAACTGCAAAGCGACCCCAAAGATAACATATGTGCTAGACCATAATAGCTCCAATTCTCAGGGAGTATCAGATGTTTTGAGGAACTCTGTGAAGGTCCAAATAGTAAACTTAATAAGCAGGCCCCTTCCCACCCTGGCCAGACGTCAGGGTCAGGGTTTGCTGAGGCTGAGCTGACCTCACAGGGAGATGCCTTCTGGGAGCTCAGTAGAGGCATCTTCACTGTCTTCCTCCACATGAGCTGACCAGGTGGTGGCAGCTCCCAGCAGTTCCCAGCAGTTCCAATCCCTGGGCATTTTATAGCTCTGCTTTAGTCAGCCCAGGTGGCTGGCCTAGACATGTCAAGTTTACAGGAAAAGGCCCCAAAGTCTCTTCTGATCCCATTTGCGTCACCGAGCAGAGCCACAGAGTTTAGGGAACCTGCTGAGATGGCACCATGTGAGCCTCACTTTAGCACTTACAGTGAACCATCAATTAGGGCTCGAGACAAACAAAACAAAACAAAACAAAACCATTGAAAACGAACAAACAAACAACCCTAGAGGTTCTAACCCAAGAGTTTCAGACAAGGGTTCTCAGACACATAGATGGATTTTTCTTCATTTATTGAGCAACATCACTGTACATCACCACCAAGTGCCAGACACTGTGTGACCTAAATGATCACTGGGTTAGGGAAGGTGACTTGGGAGGGTGAGTGGAGCTTTTGCTTTAGGGCGGTGTGCAAAAACAGTTCTCCACTGCTGTGACAAAGTATGGAAGATACTCAAAGGGGAAATGATTTATTTTATTTATGTAGTTTGTGTGTGTGTGTGTGTGTGTGTGTGTGTGTGTGTGTGTGTGTGTGCGCGCGCGCGCGGCGCACATATGAGAGAGGCCTGAGGTCAACCTTGGGTCTTCCTCAGACACTTTTATTTACCTTGTTTGGTTGGTTGGTTTGTGTGTGTGTGTGTGTGTGTGTGTGTGTGTGTGTGTGTGATTATTTTGTTTTGTTTTGTTTTTCAAGATAGAGTCTCTCACCACATAGTCCCAGGGATCCCCCTGCCTCTGCCTCCTCAATTCTGGGATTACAGTGTGCAGCTCCACAGCCAGGTTATGAGATGGCTTCTGGAGTCTGACCCCAGAGTCTCAAGTGCACAGCCAAGTGTTTCTGCCACCTGCTGGTCCTCAAGCCAAGTTTTTACACACCACAGATCATTTGAGAAAAACATCATACGTATCTCATTTTCTTGCCTGTAATAAGAGATACTACAGAGAAATAGGTATTACATACAGCCTCCAGGGGGAAAAGCCGCTTCTGAACACTAGTCCTTCTGAAAACACTTTTCTCAACAACTTTTGTGCTGTTTGTAAATTTCTCTTTTCAATTAAACTAGATAATTTCTCCAAGGACTTGAGGAGGCTGAGATTAATTAAATTACTGTTATTCTTTTGAAGATTCTGTAACTCAGAACGCTAACTCAGTTGGGTCTTTCTCCCACTTACTGTGAATTCCTGAGGTTTTGCCATCTTCTTGCTACTCGTCATGACTGGACTGCACAACTGCATACATTCCTTTAATCAGTTCCAAGGTTGGAATTCAAAGCAGGAAGCACAGCAAGGAAGGGAGCGGACGGGACGAGGGGAGAAGTGAGGCCAGTCCAGCTTTGCACAGAATGGCTGGGTGCTGTCAGCTGAGGGCTGCCTGCTGAGAGCTAAGACTGTGGGGCAGGGACTGAGGCTGGCCACAGTTCAGGATCTTTCAGAACAACCTCCTTCAGAGTCTTTGTTCCTGCAAGATCTTCTCTTATTAGTAGATTTTTTGGGTCTGGCGTGGCAATACATACAATGGTCATTATTCATGGATAATTTGCTTTTCCTTTGTTTCCCAATTGACTATGTGTCTATAAAGAGCCACATTAACTATTGCTGCTGTTTACTCACTGAGTGCTAATGACTAATAAACAAACATGTGTCTGTGTGATGTGCCTGGCATGATATCAAGTCTTTGCGAGCTCTGACTAATGTCAGTACTCCTGGTCTTACAGGCCTGAGCAGAGTCAGCAGTGGGTGTTCACAGCAGTGAAGAGTCTAATAATTGCCTCTTTACATCTTTTATATTTTACATAGTATCAAGTGATCTTGATTTGGTGTAGGGGAAAAAAAGAGTCTGACACTATGTAAGTAGAAAGTTATTTTTTGTGGGGGTACCTAAGACACTTTTGGATGCATTATCTCCCTGTAGATGTATCTTATGAATCCACAGTAGTTGAATACAGGCTTAGGATGTGAGGCCTTGGGCTTGACCCCAGGACCCTTCCAGAGAGTGGGAGAAAAAGGGAATGAGCAACACAGACAGACACACACACAGAGACAGAGACAGACAGACAGACAAGCAAGCAGGCAGACAGACAGACAGACAGACAGACAGACACACACACACACACACACACACACACACACACACACACACAGAGAGAGACAGAGACAGAGACAGAGACAGAATATGAACCTATGGTAGGAGCATCTACACACGCTTATTGGTACCAATGGAGACAAGCTATGAAGAAGACAGCACAGTAGAAGGGTGCTGGCTGCATCTGTGGAGAGTGAAACAGTTCCTGGAGAACATACAGGACCCACCATCTGCTAAGCTGCAGCCAGTATGGGGGTCTACGGTGCCTCTAATATGAAAAATCTACCGTGCAGGGCCCAAGAAACCAGTGTGAGTTCTCACTACTAGAAGGCGGATGCAACCCAAACGCCCATTGTCCCGCAGCACAACAGCACCCAGCTGAAGACGGGCGCTCCGCTACTGCAGGCTGGAGGATGTGAAAGGCTCCTGGGTTAAAAGCTTAGTCCCAAGTTCAATCCTGACGGAAGTGTGTTAACTTGAAGGTGTTGGAAGAGGAATCCTAGGTCACTGGGGCAGATAGGACTCTGCAGCAAACAGCTGTTCCTGCCCGTTGAGACTTCAGCATGCATGGAGCAGCTCCGCCACAGGCCTGGAAGCAATGGAGCCAACCAGTCTTCTCTCTTTGTAAGCTGCTTTTTCCTTGGTAAATAACAATAATGGAGGCTATCACAGTGCTGTTTGTGTTAGCTCCCTCCCATACCCTGAGAGTTATGTTTACTACACACCTGCATCTGGCTTCAGGTTCCCAGCTGCCTGATCAGCACCGTTTCAATGTTACTGTCAGAACGGGGAGCCAACAGTGACTACAGAGAGCGGGTAACGGGTAATACGCTACGGAAAACACAAGGCAAAGAGAGCGTAGCGAGTGGCCGAAAGCACCGAGTGTTGTTATAAACGACGGTCCTTTGCTTTTGGAAAACCGGAAACACTTTGTGGTTGGGTTGCTTTCTCTGTTTATTATTGTGCAAAGATTGATATCAAGTGTCTCTAGCCCTTTCCTCACAGGAGTGACAAAACTAGGACGGATGCTGCTGAAAACAAACAGATGCTCCAGTTACTTAAGCCAGTGCTGACGGTCAGTGTTGGGTGGCTCAGGAAGAAATGACCTGGGGCTGAGACACTTCAATCAGACTCATTCTCCAGTGGCGTCTAGGGTGCCATATGTCCCTGTGTCTCTCTCTTTCATGCTTTCCAGCAGGAGGATGTCAATGGGCTGGGGAGAGAGTCCAGTTACAAGTGTGAGGACAATAAGGCCCTCACCCGGAAGTCACTTCAGAAGGCTCCTGCCTCAGAACCCCGCCCATACTCAGGACTTCTTTTTCACTTTTCCTTATTAAGTAAACCTTTGCTTTGGGGGTAGGGAGAGAGGTGTGGGCATGGTGGCCTGTGCCGATAACCCAAAACGGTGGGTTTCTGGGACTCGGCTGGCCAGTCAGCCAGCCTATTTCACAAGCTACCGGCCAACAGATGAAGTTGCTTCAAGGGAAAGGTGAATGGCTCCTGAGTAACAACACCCCCTGAGGTTGTCCTTTGATACACACACGCGCGTACACACACACACATACGCACACACACACACACACACACACACACACACACACACACACACATACACATGCATAATCAAAATCCAAACCACCAACCAAATGGAACAAAAATGCCATCAAGGTTGACAGCTGTGCATGTAACCATCCCGGCAGAAATGAAGACATTCTGAAGAGACACTTGTGACTCTCAGTTTGACTATCAGACTATTGAAACATCGGGCCCCAAAGAAGTGGGACTTTCCCCAGGAATCTCGTGTTGGGAGAAGGAAAAGGCAGTGAGTGGCCAGAGGGGAACTTGTCTCCCGAAAGCAATTTCACAGGGTTCTAACAACTTGTCAGACCAGCTTACCAGGTGAAGGAAGCCCAGACAGTGATGTGTCAATATGGGCAGGGCCGCCTTGACCTGGGCTGTTTACATGTACATGTCCTTGGGCCTCTATTTAAACTTTAATCTTGGGTTCAGGAACCCAAAAGGACTTGTGGGGATTCACTGATTGTCTTTGTCCTTCCATGTTGAATACAGCTCCTTTTCCTGATTTTTAGCTTCGTTCTTTTAATTAGTTTATTGGGGATGGTGGCTGGTGGGACACAGGTGGTGACCCCTGAATTTGATAACATTCAGACGAATAACACTTGAAGTTTTCCTCTGGCCTCTACATGCATCTCCACACACATCTCCACACACACACACACACACACACACACACACACACACACACACACACACACACACCAGTGTAAGGACAGGAAGAATTATGGTTCAGAGGAATACTTGAACACTAAGAATAATTTAACTGTTAGAAAATATTGTTCCCAATATTAAACTTGATGCTCAAATAACAGAATTCAATCCTCTTCAGCCAGAACTTATAAATTCTGAGTGAGAACCTGGAGACAGATGCTGAGGTCAAGCCACGCAGCCCCTCCCAGCCAACACAAGCCCGTTACACTCCTTGGCATGTTGCTGGGCTGTGGGAATGAGCCTTGAAACTCAACCACAGACTGCAGGCACGCTTCCTGAGGGCTTTTACTTTCTTTTTAGACAGATGGTCCAAAGTGGAGATGAAAGAAGCTGTTTTGATCTATTGTGTAGGTACAGAATGCTATCTTTGTTTTGTTTAAGCATCACACTGCTTACAGTTAAATAGCTGGGAGGAAATTCTCAGCTTTAACTTGGAAGCCAGAGCACACGGAGACAGTGTTTGATAATTTTCTTAGTATACTGGCATAAATGTAAGGCTATAAATACGCACTATCCTATGAACACTGTGTGTGAGAGATTGGAATATTTTATAGAAATATAGCCGATAACAAACTCAACTATAGTTAGGAAGAAGTGGCCATGTGTAAATTTCCACGCAACACCTAACAGTTTTCCCAAGGCACAAAGCATCTCTTCTTGACTTGGTTTAATGCTAAAAACTGAACACAGAAAGCGCATTTAGCTCCGAGATTCAGATGTACTCAAGCATTGAGCACACTGCTCTGATGTACATTATAATCCCAAGTTACATTGTTAAAATAATAAGGCTTAAAGCAGTGCCTCTCCCTGCGTGCAGGGCCGGGGATAAAGGACGATGTTTTTTTAGAGGTAGGATTTGAATGCATTATTTCGCAGGCCTCTCCTGGGTTGGCTTCCTACTGGTAAATGATGTTTCATCAGCCCAAATAATTTGAAGGATGGGTTCATGAATTTGGTTTATGAATACTGACATATTTCAAGCCACAAATCAGGATGTAACACTGCATCAAAATGGAGGCAAATGAGAACAGAGGGGGTTGCTGCCAACAGGCAAATCCAGACAAGCGAACAAAGACACTTAATTTAATAACGAGGCCACTCCACTGCACTCCACCTCGACCACGGTTATTACAATAAATGCATATTCAGATGCCTCCCTTCTCTTTCAGTTCAAAACAATGCCTCTCTAAATCCAATACAATTCTTTTCACTCTGCCTTTCAGCACCCGGCTTTCCCGATTTCTAATCAAAGCTGTTGATAACCGGCTTTGGCAACAGGATGTAAAATCCCAAATGAATCATTAAAGCTATAACTATGTCCCTTCTTGGAACTCAGGGTGCATTTCATAGCCTAACACACCCAGGCTCAACAAGGCTCTCCTGGGTTTTAATTTGGTCGGGATCATCCCTGGTTGATGAAGGATGGCCAGGCTTTTCTGACGCCTTTTTTAAGCAGCCGGTTCCACATGGCTAATAACAGAGGTCAGAAGGGCTGAGTAACTCCTCTAGCCCGACCGACTCTCCAAGCCGGGGCCCACGACAAAGGAGCTGGACGCCAGCAATGTTTTCTGACTACAGCAGACAGAGGACACAGAAGGGAAACACACACAGAAAAGACCGATTATAGGAAAACAGCTTAAACACAAGAAAACAGCTTTTTAAATAAAGCTATGCCATGCTGACAGCTTTAATTTTTTTTCTCTCTCTGAGAAACAGCAAGGGAAGAAATTGTCACTTTAAATGTATTTTTGTTGTTTATTTGTTATTATGTGTTTTGCTTATGCATTACACACAAGCACACATGCCAGTGGTCACAATGCCTTCTTTACTCATTCTCCACACGGTCTCTCCCTGAACCTAGGGCTTCAGGATCAGGCTCAGCTGGCAGCCACTGACACCCCGGGGCTCGCACCACCGTGACTGAGAATGTGCCAAAATATCCATGTTATTGTTTTGAGGTTGGGTTTTTTTTTCCTTTCCTATTTGTAGAAAAAATAAATTATAAGATAATTTTTAATGTTTGGCCAAAAGAATTATATTAATATATGCTGGAGCTGGGGAGGTGGCTCCGTGAGTAGATGCATGCTGCATCAGCATGATAAGTTGAATTAAATCCAGAGCACCCATGTCAGTATCTGGACATGGTGGCCCATGTCTGTAATCTCAGCACGGGGCAGAAGAGAAAGGAGAATTTCTGTGGCTCACGGGCCATGGCAGCCTGAATAGCAAGCTTTGGGCTGAGCGAGAGATTCTGTCTCAAAAGATAAAGGCAGGCAGTGTCTGAGCAACTGTCATTCCTCAGGCTGACCTCTGGGTCCCAGCTGCTCTAGCGGCCACAGGTACACACACCCGAGTCCAGTAGTCATGGGTTCTGGAAATTCTACACCTATTATCAAGAGAGAGAAGGCTCTAGAAGGCATGCACAAAAGTTGATGGCAAATTTCATACTGATGGCCTTTATATGCTTTTATCATCACTTTTATTTATTTTTGTGTGTGTTTAGTGTAGGCGTTTATGTGTGCATGTGTTGTTTGTGAAGGTCAGGTGACAACTTAGGGGAGTCAGTTGGCCTCTTTCACCACATGGATCCTGGGAATGAGCTCCAAGTCAGCAGGCTTGGTGGCAAGCATCCGTCTTGCCGGCCCCAGGGCTTCTTAGACTGCCTCTCTGGCCCCATGCAACTTTGTAAACTTATGGAAAAAGGGCTCTGCAGAAGGACGCGCTTCACAACAGAAACCAGGAGGCCCCAGAGGAGAGGCTTGCTTTGTCTTAAAATGGGAACATCTACCTCGGTGGCAAACTCAGGAGTGTGTGCTGCCCCGGCCACACAGTAAATAAATCATGCTATGCCACCAGGGAGAGTGCAGAGGCAGGGGCGGTGGGATGCACCACTGATGCACCCTGGGACATCACCTGGGTAGGGGCGGCAAAATAAGGACAAGAGGTTGGGGAGGGACCTGATAGGAGAGAGAACCGCCTGACACCTAAATGTGCCGTCCATGGTGTCTTCACTGGGTTCTCAATAGACTCAACAGTAAGTACTCCACATGAAGAAACTTGGGGGCCAGGAGCGCCCGCCTCACTGGAGGCCCAGTACACGCTTCATTGTTAAAGTGACATCTCCAAGCACTAGCGCTGTATGTGCAGCTCAAACCATGCCTGGTCCTGCATAAGCTTATGATTTTTCAATACTTACTTATTGCTTTAAGTAAAAAAAAAAAAAAAAAAAGTAACAGGGGATGGAGAGATGGCTCAGAGGTTAAGAGCACTGGCTGCTCTTCCAGAGGTCCTGAGTTCAGTTCCCAGCAACCACATGGTGGCTCACAACCATCTATGATGTGATCTGATGCCCTCTCCTGGCCTGCAGGTGTACACACAGGCAGAGCACTGTATACATAATAACAAATAAATAAATCTTAAAAAAAAAAAAAAGTAACAGTTAAACATCTGAACCACACAAGCTGGCCACTTACAGGCAGTTATGTCTGCTGAACTTTCAGGTCTGTTTATAGCTAGGTATGTTGCAGCTAAGTATCATTGAAACATTCTATTTAAAGTCTAAGAAAAGACCCTTAACTGGGTACAACTTATAACAGAAATATCTAAACTGGGGCTGGAGATAAAGCTTTGTTGGTAGAGAGCTTCCTAACGCACATAAAGCCTGCCTTGATTCCCAATACGGAATAACTCTGGCACAGTAGACACACCTGTAATCCCAGCACCAGGCAGGGGAAGTTCACGACCCTCCTCAGCTGCATAGCAAGCCTGAGGACGGTTTGAGGGCCCTGTGTCGGAAAACAAGTCGGAACAACACAGTACCTAACTCCTGGTGCACAGAAACGAAGTTGGTGCGTCACAAACCCTGAGGTGAGTTCATGCCATGTATTTCAGAGGACAGTGTAACCAACTAATGTGGGAAACTGTCAGAAGGACCACGCCTGGCCCAGGGGAGGGGAGCCTGAAGCATCTTTTTGACATCAAGTTGTTCAGGGTAGCTTCCTTTCCTAACTGGCAATAGGAGAACAATCTCTCTTTAGGGATTTGTAAAGGAGGCTATTGATACTTGGAGGACTTTGTTCAAGGCTGCAGGCAGACGGCCATCAGCTCCATGTCCCAAAGCAATGTCAGGCCACACAGATGGTGGCTGTAACAACAGCCACTTTCTTCTCTGTCTCCCAGCCCTGCCCTGTCCCTGTGACTTTAGGTGCTGTAAGTTGGGCTCCTCCTAGCTCCAACATGGCAGAGATTTATGAATCCAGATACATTTTATGAACACCACATTAAGCAAAACCCAATAATTCATCAATACAAAAAAGCAATGGGCCGCCCGTCAATCCGCCTCCACTCCTGACGCGGCCCTCTCACAAAGCACGCACATCCGAGGAACTCGCAGAGGAGACTCTCCCTTTGCAGCCACACCGAAAGAAACAGGAGATTATATTTGCATTTCTAGCTTGTTAATTCCCGTTACATTGGTGTTACTAATAACATCAAATATTTGAAATTTGTGTTACACACAGAGCCAATTATAATTATCTAGTGAGAAAACAATTTCATGTTGGGAATCTAAAAATAATATATTTTATCACTGCGACAGATCACGAACATTATGAAATAAATTCCTTCAGCAGTTAACATTAACAGTAGCTCCTGGACTGGCTGCCCATATTTGAAATGTTCTCAGTGGCTGACATCTGCGTAAGACTCAGAAAGTGGTGGTCGCCATCAGACAAGTGCAGCCTGTGTTGATTACACTGTCCAGGGGCCATGGTTGGAGATTACTTCATTTTCTTTACTGTCTACCTCAGCTATCAGTTTATTTAGATTAAACTTCATTCCAAATAATGTCCAAGAGTTTGTCCAAAATTATGAGCTGCTGTTTTAAAACAGAGTGTTTATCTACGTAATAACCCTACACTCTCAGTGTGATCCTATATCAATATAATCATAATATCTCTACTCCCATGGGCAGGGCACTTTCAGGAGTTGCTCGGAAGCATCCACATCCCAAGGACTCCACATTCCATCAGGAAGACTTGCCCTGCATCACAGCTAGAGGCATTTGCAACTCCATCAGCAGCCGCCACTCTGTGTTTTACTTACAATATTTTACTTACAATATCCCCTTTATCCTATGAAATCTCTATCCTGCCCATTTGTGTAGAGTTATCTCATTTTACAGAGGGAAGGCACACTTGGTGCCTATGACAGTTAAATCTTTATTGGCAATTTGATGGGATTTAGAATCACCATGGAAGAAAGCCTCCGGGCAAGTCTGTGAGGGATTATCTGAGTTAGGTTAACAGAAGTGGGATGATCCGCTATAAATGTGGGTGGCATCATCATCGCAGGCTCAGGCCAGACTGAAGAACAAGCCGTGTGTGGCCGTTGTCTCTCTCCCCCACCCTCTCTGCTTCCTGGCTGCAGAAATGGCACATCTGGCTGCCTCGAGCTTGTGCCACACGCCCCGGGACTTCCTGCTGTGTTGACCCACACCCTCAAGCTGTAGGCCAACATGAAGTCTTGCTCAGTCAGTCATGAAGTCCTCCTTAGTCAGTCATTTTGTCACAGGATAAGAGTAACAGGGAACCCCTGTGCCACTGTGTCAGTCCCTGGGCATGGCTAATCAATTAAGACAATTAATTGATAACCATGCTGATAAACCTTACTATGTGTTTCTCCTGCACCTGAACTTGATAGTGCGGCCCAGTGGCAGGGTACTCCTTCATATAATGTTTAATTTCCTGTGCTTCTGCTTCGAATCTGAAACTAATTGGAATAAGGGTTTGTTTAGTATAAACAGATAACTCAAAATAAGCTGATTAAGGGATAATGTGGTTCTTACTTAGGGAAAAAAAAATCCAAGGAAATCAGCAAAATGTGCGTCTGGTTAAAGACAGAGCCCAGCAGAGGTGATCATCCGCACAGGGAGAGAGAGGAGGGGGTCCTAGGAGTCTTCCTGGGTCACCAAATACCCTATATTGCTTTGTTTTGATGTCTGCTCTTGAAACCAACAAAGTCAATAGGAAGCTGTGCCAGACCGGTTGCTCTCAACGTGACTGCCCATCGCTACGATGCAGTCTCTGCTTGTTTGAGACAGGTGTGCCAGACCCATTGCTCTCAACGTGACTGCCCCCGCAGTCTTTGCTTGCTTGTTTAAGACGGGGTCTGATACAGCCCAGGACGGTCAGGATCTGCTGCTCCCCCTACCTCCCATGTCCCACGTGCTAGCACTGCATATGTGTGCTGCCATGTTGGATTTATGTGGTCCTAGAAACTAAACCCTAAGCCACATGCTAGGCAACCGCTCAGCCGACTAAGCCACATCCTCAGCCCAGATCACTTCTGGCTTTTGGCTTTTTTTTTTTTTTTTTTTTTTTTTAGGGAAAAGTCATAATAAACATCATGGTATAACAACGGTTTGCCAAGTGACCCTGATCCATTTCACATGCCACAGCCTTGAAAGAGAATCATCTACATATCTAAGCCATGGAGTGGTGGCACACGGATCACTGTGAATTCAAGGCCAGCCTGGTCTACAAAGCAAGTCCAGGACAGCCAGGGCTACATAGAGAAACCCTGTCTCAAAAAACTAAAACACCAAACAAACAAACAAACAAACAAAAAACAACAACAACAACAAACCAGATGTTTAAAAAGCAACCTGTCACTCAATAATGTTATTTTTCCCATTCACACTCAGCTTTAAACTGTTCAGAATCAGGGTGGGCCAGTGCTGACAGTGTCCTCATATCCTCAAGATGAGCTTTTCTTTCCTCAAAGGAAACCCCACCATTTGCATTGCTCCTTAGGTCAAAGGCTGCATTCCAGAAGTAAAACTGGCCCCTTAAGAAATGTCTGAGAAGGGCTGGAGAGATGGCTCAGAGGTTAAGGGCACTGACTGCTCCTCCAGAGGTCCTAAATTCAATTCCCAGCAACCACGTGGTGGCTCACAGCCATCTATAATGTGATCTGGTGCTTTCTTCTGGCCTGCAGGTATACATACAGGCAGAGCACTGTATACATAATAAATAAATACATAAACCTTTAAAAAAATGTCTGAGGATTCCCCAAGAGCACTAAGGAAAAAACAAGGAAAACTCAAGTTGTACAAGAGACGGGGTGAAGACAGTTAAACCATTCGGTGCAGACCGGGACATTCAGAAGAAATGCCGGCGGCTCTGGAACCACAGAAGATGAAGACAGGGCTCTCGGCGTGCAGACAGGAGTACTGGAAGCCTGGGATTTCACAAGCCCGGAAGACACGCCTACAGCGGAGCACTCCACACTAGGAAGGGGCAGGAAAACCCACCACACAGCCTGAGGTAGGAAACAGCCTGACTGGGGAGACTGGAGGAGACCGAAGGCCATGCTGGCTCAGAGAGAGTGGAGTTTCTTCTGCGGCCTGTGTGATCGCTATCCACGTGGCTAGACTAGGGAGAGCAGTGCTAACAGGACTGTTTGAGCAGGCTCACAGCTGGCCAGTAGTAGCACTGGAACAGGCTATACCCTATTACACCAGATAAGGGGGGGCAACTGAGGCAAAACTCACAGAGAGACAGCACAGACAGAATTTGTGGAGCTTCATAACTAGGCAGGGGATGAAGTAAGGAGGAGGGGGAGGAAGAGCATGGAGCTGGGGGATGTCTGTAAGAACCCAGGGACAGGGGACGCAGGGGCAGCCATGGGCACACTGATAGAGAGATGACTTCCTTCTGAACTTGTGATAGGATTAGAGAGCTATCCTGGAAGTCAGGTCTGCAGCTGGCAGTGGGTCAACTGCCACGGAGAATTTCAGCTGCGTTTGAGTGACAGAGAGAAGATGAGCCAAGAGTCAGTACGTTACAGCTGTGGGTGTGAAGGGGCAAACAGACTCCCCTGGGGGGGGGAAAGGAAGTGCGAGGCAGACCTGGTGGCGGCCCCTCCCATTCTGCAGTGTACAGACCCCTGGGAGAGGACCGTACTCCAAACCTGGGAGTGCAAAGTAAAGCTGTCACGTGACTGCAGATGAGCCAGTCGGAGGCACTACAGGAACCCGCGTGAGCACACTTTAGTCCTTAACGACTCCCCTGGCAATGAGTAAGAGAACCTCACAAGTTCAGGCAGGAGCAGCTCTGGGGGACCAGCAGACAGTCCAACCGTTGCCCACGCTGCTTGCATATGGTTCTTCCACACAACAAATTTTCAATGACTGATGGAAGATGAGCGCACTTTATCCCTTAAGATGGGCCCTTACATTACCAAGAGCTTAGAAAATGGATCCATTCAAGATAAAACATTTTTCTAACAACTTTCATGGTTCACTGGCAGGGAAAAGAAGGCTTATTAGCTTGGCACTTCGGATATGGCTTTGTCCATATGGCAAAACACATACCAGATTTTTAAAAAGTCA
>NC_140496.1:1377500-1395000 GCF_964271855.1 Acomys minous
ACAAGGAGACAAATCTACTCACTCTACAGTCGGGCCCACTTCATGCAACTTCAAACACACCCTCAAAATCTTTTCATTTATCTACAGCATACATGAAGTATTTAGTCATCTTCATGTCTTGCTCATTTCTGTCCACATCACCATCCACAGTTATCGGCACGTGGCCAGGGCAGACAGCTTTTTAGGAGCTGCCTGGCCCTCCAGGAACTCTCAGCTACGTTTGGGCTTGTTCAGAGGAGTTGAAACCTTTAAATAAGCACAGAGACTATATGTACAGGGTAAAGGGAAGAAGGAAACAAGTCTATCCTCACTCAGCGTCAGGCTCTGTTACAAAGGCATTCTTTAAACCTATGTTACCAGCCCCCCTCCCCCCCCCCCTGCTTCTGTAATCAAAGACTTGAGCCTGTAGTTACACTGGCCCAGGTAAACCTACCGTGTCAGGAGCTTCGTACTTTTGTCTCATTTGTATGGTTTACAGCTTTGCTCTGAGTTACACTGAGTTTGCTCCAAACCCGGTGGGGATCCACCTCATAGTGAGGTCACCTGCCCCTGAGCTGAACAAAGTCTGGCACCGCAGCCCACTGCATGGCGTCCACCATGTTATGGTGGGGCTTCCCTCCCCATTAACCTAATGCTGATAGTCCCTCACGCACAGGCCCAAAGGGTTGCCTCCGGAGTGCTTCCAGATCCTGTGGAGTTGACAACCGAGAAAGCATCAATTAGGGAGCATCGCTATGCCCCAATGACACAGCTCACTTAAAGACTGAGGAATAAAAATGGTACTGAAAGACAAAGCCATACACAAAGTTCTGTTCATGAATACTGATTGTGTAAGCATTTTCTGGAGTTGGAGATGTAACTCAGTTGGTACGGGGCCTACCTAGCATGTACAAAGGGCAAGGTTTGATTCCCCACACCACATAAACTAGGCAAGGCGGTTAATGTATTCCTAGCGTGTGGGAGCTATGTGCTAGAGGTTCAGGAGTTCAAGGTCAGCTGGGACTACATGACACCCCCTGTCTCAAAAGAGAAAAGGAACGTTTCTGTACACCAACATACATTCGTTCTTTTAACATTTGAGTCTGTTTCATGCGATTTCAAATGTAGCTTCAGGTAATTTCTGTTCATCTGTCCTGTAAAAACCTAGAAAGTCCGTATTTCCCACATCTTCATGGATACAGGCGGGTGACAGAAGCTGTTTCCTTGACTAGAAAAGAAAAAAAACCTCTTTTTAAATCAATTAGCACTATTATTTCAGACGCACAGAACCAGCCAATGAAGAAAACATGGAAAATGGAAGAATGAAGGAGGAAGCACAGGGTAATCACACATCCATGCGGAGACGTCGGTGCCCAAGGAAGGGGCCCTGGAACATCTGGGGAGTTAATTTAAAAATGGATTGTGGATTCAGGGCTTGATAAAGTCTCCCAAGAAGCTGAAAATGCATCTCACCACGGGGCTCCACATAAATCCTCATGAATTTATATTAATAGTAGGCTGATATCCCCTCCTTATGCAGGAGCAAAAAAGGAAATAGCGCCAGCCGAAGATCACTAAATACCAACACGATTGGCACTTAAACCCCGACTTTGGATTGCGGGAGGGGTGGGGAAACAGGGCAGCCAGACTCAAGGAGAAAGACGGCTTATTGGACCAGAGATCGGGGTACTGTGGTTGCTGGACACTAAAATAACACACTGTGCCACACAGATGAAGTAGATTTTGGCCACAGTAGCAAAGGCAGCAGCACATCGTCAGAGACCCACAAGTTCGGGGCCCTGTGACAAGAAAGACGTTAAGACTGAATGAGTACGCTCTGCTGGGGGCAATTTCCTGATGATTATCAACGTCTAAAATAGCTTCCATTTAGTCCCACATTTCTGTAGATTATCTAAGTGCTCCCTAAGGCGGAAATAAATATATAAATAAACAACCCCCTACCCCTACAGATTACTTCTACAAACAAATTGTGGTTTCGGGCAACGTTAATCAACAAAAAGACCTAAAAAAAGGCCTTTAAGATTTGCCGTGACCTTATTTATGGCTTCATTGCTGTCACAGTTCTATTCGTTGGTTGCTTGGTCACCTCAGCCTTTGTTCGAATTGCAGGACCTCTGAGGTTTTAGACAGCTTGGTGGATGGCAGCTGCTCACTGTGTTCCGGCTCGCTTCAGGTCGACTTGACACAGGCGAGAGGCACTTTAGAAGAGGGAGCCGCTACAGAAAATCTCCCCACCAGACTGGCTGATGGGCAAACGTGTGGTGCATTTTCTTGACTGGTGATTGATCTGAAAGGACCTAGCTCCCTGTGGGTGGTGCCACTCCTGGGACAATGGTCCTGGGCTCTGTAAGAAAGCAGGCTGAGCAGGCCATGGGGAGCAGGCCAGCACTCAGCACCCCTCTATGGCCTCTGCATCAGCTCCTGCCTCCAGGTTCCTGCCCTGACTTCCCCTAGTGATGATGAGGGAGTGTTGCCTGGGAGTGTAAACCACATAAACCCTTCCCTCTCCACGTTCCTTCTAGTCAGGGTGTTTTATGGCTCCAATAGAAACCCTAACTAGGACACTCCTTCCTCTTCACCAAACGGTAACAGTTGCAGAACGTGCAATACCAAAAAGCCATCTGGCTAAACCTGTGCACCTGGTGCAGTTAGGTTTGTACTTTCACACTGCTAGTGAGTTGTTAGTGTGAGATGTGACTCATGTTACGACTAGAGAAGAGACTGGACCAGGAAGCTGGGGAGCCAGGTGCCCATGCTAAGGGCAGTGGGTTACATGCTGGACTATAGAACAGTCTCAAGCAAAGGCGAGGAGGCACAGTCAGGTTTTATTTTGGGTTCAGAACCCCAG
Source organism: Acomys minous (assembly GCF_964271855.1). Taxonomy (NCBI): domain Eukaryota; kingdom Metazoa; phylum Chordata; class Mammalia; order Rodentia; family Muridae; genus Acomys; species Acomys minous. The sequence goes on from NC_140496.1 coordinate 1,380,349, forward strand.
GTAGTGGCTGCAGTAGGGACTTGTCCAGAACAAGACTGGAGACAAGGAGGATGCTGGGAGACTCCTATTGACCATTGGAGCTGTGCTATAGAAGGGAAAGAGATGCAGAGTTCCTCAGCTTGGCAAATTGGCAGGTACCTGTCCTGCACTACAGCTGAAAGGTTCCGTCCCCCGAGGAAGATGGTGACAGTATAAGAGGTTTGTTTCTTAGAGCTGACTGGGGAGCAACCTTCAGCAAATGAGGGAGAGGGTGAAGTCGAGGGCAGGTGTAGACAGGCTCTTGCTCCGGAGCTGAGGAGGAGGGTGGAGGGTGTTGAGAGCACTTGCAGAGGGCAGTGCTAAAGGAGCAGCCAGTGTCAAAAACATACAGATGACAGAGGGCACAGACACTTGGCCCAGGTCTGAGGGCACACAGGACAGCAGCGACCCCTACGAGTCACTGGGAGTTCTTACCCGCTTACAGGACTCCCTTCTCACATTTCAAGAAAAGCAGAGATAAGTAATAGTGAGTGAGTGGGGGAAAGGGGGTCTTTGACTTTTTGAATAGCAAGTGCAATCTTGTTATATGACCCAACATTTTCCAAAGGGCACATGTTTAATAGCTGCCTGTATCTCAGAAAATTAGTTTTGTTCTGTGTCTGCCAGACTCCTTTTTGACTCAACAGGATTCCAGTTTTAGCGGCGAGGGGAACAAGTTCACAAAGGTCTTTTCTTTTAAAACTGGCATTTTCCCTTCATGGTAAAATGCATGCAAAAAGCATATGATTACGGTATTTATGCTTCCATTAAGGCATCCTAGGCAAGCTCGGGGAGAGTAGTCTACTATTTTCCTGCATTTAGATTTGTAACAGCATAGTTCCTGCTTTATTTCAATTATATTTGAGGACAATGCATTTTTGGTGGCAAATGATTACATGATGGCAGTAAGCAAATGTCCATTGGAGCTGCCTCAGAGCTCAGTATCTGAATACAAATGCAGATTGCACGGTGTCCCCAAGTAAATTAGAAAAAAAACCAAACACTACTTGTTATATTTCAAAGCCCTCTAAACTTCCTACATGGAATTGTGTAACTTGTATGAAAAGAAACCTTGTGTTGTTAAGAAACAATGCATAAAATACAGGAATAATATCACACATGCAAGATCACTTTTTAATAAGGTGATTTAGTCAAGGTGAATTTTGACTGGGATGGGCCATGTCCAGTGATGATAATAATCACTTCACAGCTTTATTATCAGCAGATGCTAGTGACTCGCACATGCTAGCGACCCGTGTTTTTCTTTTCAATAGCCCAAGTTCACTGTGTTCCCGATTTGGATGCGTCCATTGCACACAAATCAGCTGGGGGGGGGGGTGTTGATGCGGGAGGGCCCAGCTCACTGTGGTCAGAGCCACCTCCGGCCTGGTGGTCCTGGGTTATATAAGAAAGCAGGCTGAACAAGCTATGGGGAGCAAGCCAGTAGACAGCAGCCCTCCATGGCCTCTGCGTCAGCTACAGCATAACAGTTGTAGAACTTGTAACACCAAAAAGCCAGATGGCTCATCTGTGTGCCTTGTGCAGGTGGGTCAAACAATGAGTGGGCAGTCCTTAGCCAGACCTGCAGGATCAGAATTCCTGCGAGATCAGCATGCCTTGAGAGAAGTTCTTGCCTTGTGTTCATTGCTGAGGATTAGAGCCCTGCTTCCCAGCCAGCTCTGGGAGCAAGCCCCACTATGAACAAACAAACCTTTTATACTGTCCATGGTAAGATGGGAGGGGTGCTCTGGGTTCCCCTCTGCACCCTAAAACTCGAAAACAACTGCTCTAGAACACAGTCTATATGGCCCTGTGGCACTAGTGGAACAAACTCCCCAGGTATCGGATATCGGATTATAAAGAGATTTGCTCCATGGCTGGATGTGGAGCTCATTTGGTAAAGCCCAGCATGGCTAAACCCCTGAGCTTTGCTCTCAGCACTTGCATAAATGCAGCATGGTGGCACATACCCAGCACTTGGAAGGTAAAGGCAGGCGGATGACGAGGCCAGAGCCATCACTGGCTACCTACTTCGTTTGAGGCCAGCCTGGGCTACATGAGAACTTGTCTCACCCTCTCACCTTGCCCGACTTTTCTTCCCTGGCCTACACCACGTAGGCCTCAGTCTATAGTCAGTTTGCCCAGCCGTTTTTGTAGTTGGAGGGGAGAGGACGTCGTGAGGGAGTGTACGGCAAACAGCGACTCACTGCCTGGAGGACAGGGAGCAAAGAGTGAAAGCCCAGGGTCCCACACTCTTCTCAAGGCGTCACTTCCAGCTACTTTCAGGGGCGGAGGGTGTCTCTCACTGGCTCCAAGTTCCACCTCCTCTCCGTGCCTTTACTATGCAGGCGATGGAAGTTGTTTCAGCCCCAGGCTAGTCAGTCTCTGACAGTCACAGTCATGGGTGTCCAGCTCCAAGGGGCTCTCCTGATGGAAGCAGAAATGTCAAAAGCGTGTAGGGGGAGCTGGAGCAGTTGAGCATTCTGCTCGCTGTAGACGCTCAGGAGCTCGGGATCAGTAGCAAGTCCGTGAAAAGCGAGCATGAAGCCCTCCGCCGCGGTCCACAGAAAAACACAGAACGAAGACCTCCCAACTCTTAAAAGCAAACTGAAGCTGACTGGAACGTATCGCGCCCTGTCTGACTCATAAATAAGTCAGGGGCACCCAGCCTTTAAGTCTCTACTGTTGAAGGAAACACTTTATGGGCTGTCGCCTCCCTGTCGCCCCCCCCCCCCCCCCCCCAGTTCTAGTCGCTCTACTTAGTCACTGTTTTCTGTATCTGGGTGGGGACACCGTGGTCTCTTGGGAGTAAAAGTCCATTTTGTAAATAACAACTGCGACGATGCTGATTCTGAAATGGTGCTTATGGCGCAGCGGGCACAGAGCTGAGAACTTTGCTATTAACAGAGTTAATCTTTCCCAAGCTTTATGAGCAAATGCCAGTGATACGCCCCCTTCACAGGCGAAGGGAACGAGAAACAGTGTGCACAGCTCACAGTGAAAGAGCACAGAACCAAACACAGGAGAGGCGGTGCCAGAGTTCAAGTTCACGGGATCAACTGACCCTGGTTTTGTAGGAGAACTGTCTATGGGCGTCGGAGCGTTTAGGGTCAGGGAGTGTCTTAACCAGCTAAAGGGGGTTTCTGCTGGCCAGCACTCAATTGGTAAGATGTAGCATGGTCAGCAGTCTCAGCTCTGCGGAGGGGCAGGCAGGAGGATGAGAGGTTCAAGGTCACCCTTGGCCATATGGTGAGGTTGAGGTCACCCTAGGATACATAAGATTGTGTCTTTAAAAAGGAGGAGGAGGAGCAAGGGAGAGGAAGGCAGGCAAGGGGAAGGGGGCGAAGGGGAGGGGAGAAGAGGGGGGCGGGGAGCAGGGCTTCGAGCTCTTCTGCACACTACTCCTCGTACCCAACCTAGCGCCTGGCCTCCAGGAAAAGAAATCTCAAGGTAGCAACTTAAGCAACAGACTGGTTTTTCCAAGTCAACACGGAGCCGGGCTGGGCAAGTCGGGCTGGGAGCAGCCAGTACTCAAAGGCTTCCGTGCGGCTTTCCCTTCCAGGTCTTTAGGCAAAGCCCAACCTAGAGCACCGGACTAACCAACCAAGATCCTGGCAGGAAAAGGCAAACGGAGCATCCTGGGTCTACTGACGATCCTGATGTGCTGGGGACAGGATCAATAAATCCTTCACCACAGGACCCCCAAACCCCCACACACACAGTCAGGAAAAAACTGGCTCTACAGGAAGTCCCAGCTGCCAAGGTGCTTCCAGTGTTTACTGAGAACCTGCCACGTGAGTCACAAGGCATCTAAGAAACTGAAGTGTTGAGCTACGCACTTACCTACCTGAGTAAAACAAGGATGTATTCCATAGCGGAAAGGACAGAATAGGTACTGGGTAGGTGGGCAACTGATAATGTCTGCCTTCCAGAGTGCAGGATAGGTGAGCAACTGATAGCATCTGCCTTCCAGAGTGCAGGGTAGGTGAGCAACTGATAGTGTCTGCCTTCCAGAGCGCAGGGTAGGTGGGCAACTGATAATGTCTGCCTTCCAGAGTGCAGGATAGGTGAGCAACTGATAGCGTCTGCCTTCCAGAGTGCAGGGTAGGTGAGCAACTGATAGCGTCTGCCTTCCAGAGTGCAGGGTAGGTGGGCAACTGATAGCGTCTGCCTTCCAGAGTGCAGGATAGGTGAGCAACTGATAGTGTCTGCCTTCCAGAGTGCAGGGTAGGTGGGCAACTGATAATGTCTGCCTTCCAGAGTACAGAGAAGGATGGAAACGTGGTATACACTGTGTCAGACACAGTCCTTGACCACCCAAGACACGCCCCCTAAAAAGTTACATTAGTGAGGGCAACACAGAGCTATGAATCATTGGCCTAAATCTTTGAAGTCCCTAGTTACACACAGAGTAAGTAAGAAGCACATTAACATCATGGTAAATTAAAGCCTAATGATTCCCACAGAACACAGATTAGGGCCTGCTTAGCATATATCTACCATGAAAAATAAAAAAGTTGCGAAGGACATGAAGAACAGAAGGTGACAGGTACCATGACCACAGCATATACTTGGTGCTAGTATATGTGCAAGATACAGCTAGGCGTGCATGAAAATCCATCAGAATAGACACGCACAAAACTAAACAGGAACAAAGGGAAGATGACCAAAGCATGGTCATCTGGGATCCACTGAAGGAGGCTGTGCATCCTAGAAAGCCACTGTCCATAAACTACATGGAGCTGTGACACCCAGTTCACACAGCTTCTAAGACATTTCCTGTGCCGCTCCTATAATTCCAGCTTGTAAGATCCATCAAAATGGTTGGGCAATAAATTCTACTTTCTTTTTTCTTTCTTAACTGAATAAAGAAAATCTGAGAAGATTTCAGATTATCAGCAATGCCAACATGGCCATGAAATACAGAGATTTGAACAGCAAAGTTCGACAGATACCCATTACAAATCTTGGTGACATTTAGTCAGTTGACAAATATCTTATACATAAATTTCCCTCTAAGTAGCTTTGAGTTGCATATTTCCATCAGAATGATTATTCTTTCAGGTTCATGTAAGCATAGTCTAGATTACCTTGCAGACACATTTTTTAAAAGTCACTGTCGGAATTTAACTTTACACGCAGAAGGACACCAAGGAATGTCTCAACTTAATGACAACAAAGATTGGGTGATGTCATACATGATACATCAACATGATACTCCAAACCCGCCTGGGCGTGCCATGGCAGGCATGCACCAGCATTCCCAGTGTGGCTATTGGTTTTGGTCACAATGCACTAATAAAGTAAAAAAAAAAAAAAAAAAGAAAGAAAGAAAAGAAAAAATATTATTGGCCACGTTAACACCGTTCACTGGAGTACAATGTGTCTGTCATTTTGTTTGTATCTAACATTGTATAAAGACTGAGGTTTTTATTAGATGTATGATGGTCCCATTTTATCTTTAGATGTCTATAAGTAATATAGTCACAACAATTTACAGCTGCATGGCAGCAGCAAGAGCTCTCCTTTCCTCAGAAAAGGGCTTCAACACTACCCGAGTGTGAACAGCTTCTCTGTAGCTTCCTTTCCAACAAGACAGCCAACGGGGGGTTGGGGGGGATGCCACGCTCCCGAGCCAAATCCATATTCAACAACAGGTGGGTGAGAAAGCCTGACGGGCACAAGGGCGGCTTCTAAAAGTAGCAACACCATTAGTCATTGATGGACATCTCATTATCTGAGAAAGTAACCTTAAAAAAAATTACAAGTGTCTGTAATCTTTTTGTTTTCCCTGCAAAAAAGTAAATCATGGCCGTCTCGGTAAAGCCGGGGGGGGGGGGGGTGCTTTTACTGGTTGGTGTGAGTCCTCCCTATGAGAGAGACTGGAGTGGGCATGAGCCCGGGGCCTGTTTCAGATTGGGAGTAGCAGAGTAGAGCACGGAGCCCATGGGTCTGGGCGCTGCAAGCTGGAGCAGGGAGCGCTCTGAGTATGCTAACCCACTTTGAACACTTGCAGAAGCCCTCACGTGAGGTTTCAGCTCTTGTTGCACGGGGTGTACGGCAGCTGTTTGTGGCATTGAGAAGCAGGAAGGTCCTCTTTGACCGCAACTGCTGCAGACCCGCCCCCCCCCCCCCCCCCCCCCCCCCGCTTTTCTGATTCTTGAGTTTGTGAGGGCAGTGTGCAGACAATTAGTTTATCTGCCATCAGTAATTCCTTGGCCATCTTTTCCCAGTTCCCAGTTCGCTAGCTGGCAGTGCTAGTGTTTTGGTGGCCTTTCTCTCAAGAAAGCAACTTCTGAGAGGTGTTCATGCCTTTAGATGCCACTTAACCTTCTCCAGGCAGCTTCCGCAATCATGGCAGAAATGAGCCAAAAAGCTTTCAAAGAAAATGTCACTGCCACCGATGACAACTTCATTCTTGAGTTCTGACATGCCTGTTAATACATGAGAGCCTTCTGGGGGACCAAGGGGAGAGGCGGGAATGACCCTAAGTGTTGGTGCTACAGGACTCACTCCTTAAGGTCAATGTTAAATAGATTTCCTGAGATAACCAAGACGAATGCAAACCACAACAAAGGCGCAGGACCAGAGCATCCTTGAGATGAGCTCACTCAGGCGCTGTTGATCCCTTCTGCTATTTTTAAAAATGTTTCTTTCTGTAATTGCTGGAAGTTACTTTGTGCATTTGCAAGCTTCTGTTACTAATAGCTAGAAGTTGGTTATTAAAATAAGGACTGTTGCAAATACTGTAGCAATGAGTCATCACCAGAGCCCACCCACTGTGTGCTGCTAAGGACTCTGAAGACGCCACATGCAGGACCAGCTTCAGTTAGGGGAGTCTGAAATTGAAGTTTTTGGACTCCGCCCTCAACCTACTGCATCAAAACAGTCAGTCAGGGTTTCTAGAAGCCTTTCAGGCAAGCCTAATGCACATAAATGCCTCAGAAACACTGCTTTTAAGTAAAACCATTTATAATTTACAGAGCCCAGCTGCCACAGAGAATGATGAGCAGCGCTTATACCACGATTGGCGCATTGTTTATGACAATAGTGTGCACATGTTTGATATGAAAAGAAATGAGAATTATTCTCTTCACAGCTAAACTCCATATGGTGTTTGAGTATATAAAGTGGGGTGGGGTGGGAAAAGATCCATCTAAGATTGTTTCAGCTAGAATCTGAAATACGCACATAGCTATTTGAAATAAGTATACCAGCCGTACATGGAGCCTTTATTAAGTGTGTGTCAGAGCACACAGGCGCATAGATTCAGTTAAATGTTTAAATAACTGCGTGACTACTATAGCACAATCGACATTTCATTCTGTCTGCTGTACTGAAAAGCATTTCAGAACTGAAGCCTACGGTGGCTAACAAGCATCTCATAGGATGGATGCACTGTGTTTCTTATTTACTAATTCTTTCACAGTATAGAATTATGTCATCCCAAAAGTGGTCCTTCTAAGTCACAGAAGCCTTTCTAGCAAGCAGAGAACACACAGCTTACATCTGAGCTTGGCTTTGATCTGAGCCATGAGCAACAGGCAGGTCTTCAACTCAAAAGGTCACAAAGAACAGTGAGAGCTAGCCTTGAACTGTCAGGAGAGCAGTCAAAACCTCTTGCTGCTCTTTCCATTAGCCATTGATTTGTGTCAACTCAATAGCTTCAGATAGAACAGCTTTCTAAAGGCTGTTAATAACCAGGACTTCACAATAGGCAATGACAATCTTCTCCCATGTCCCAAACCAGCAGAGAGCTGCCACAGATGCAAAGCCATGACTGCCATCACCTACCTGTCCCCAGGCTTGGAGCTCCGCGGCTTCTTTACTTGTGCGTACAAAGTGTCCATCAGGTGCCCTTCTCTTGGGCTCTGCGGTCTGGCGCTGAGGGCCAAGCAGCCGTCGTAGGATGACATGCCCCCGTACAGCAATTCGTCTTCACAGCCAAATGTCCGATGGAAATCTTGGATTTCAGCGTAGTCACGTTCTCGGGCTTGCCGTTCCCTGAATTCTCGAGTTTTGGCTTGAATCCTGTAAAATGAACAACGCTGAAGCAGGAGAAATGATTGCTTTTCCATGAAGCAAATACAGAGACCATTATGTTGTGAGATATAGTTTTTCTCATGCAGTTATAGGGGAGGTGTTTTATGAGTGGTAATTCATACGCATTTTAGCTTCCCACATAATGCCATAGACACTAAGCATAATCATTTTGTTCATGAAAATCTGACTCAGTGATAAAATGAACTCACACTGACTTTGATAACAGAGAGAAAGAACAGAAAGGAAGAAAGAAAGAATGGAAAAAAGAGAAAAGAAAACAAGGGACCTCAGAGACCACTCAATCAGCAAGGTACTTGTCTGAGTACTTGAGTCTGATCCCCAGCACCACAGCAAACATGGTGGCAGTCTCCTGTGACCCAGCACTGAGGAGAGACAGAGTGATTCCTGGGGTTTGCTGGTCAGCCATTGTAGCAAATCAGTGAGCTGCAGCTTAGAGAGTGACGGAAGGTGACAGTTAACATTGGCCTCTGGTATCTGCATGTATATGCACGCATGTGCACGCACACATACAACCAGCTGTTTTTTGTTTGAATTTGAGGGCCTGCCCCATGAGTAATAAACATTGCCTATATTGTAAGCTGGTCAAAAGCCTACACCTCTGAAAGTCCTAGGAGCTACAAGGATATCTCCTACTGTTGTTTTATTAATCTAATGTGGTGTCAAACTGCTTTCTAAATACTTAACACACCCACACTCTACTTGGACATTACTTATAACTTTTTTAGACAAAAAGTAATTTTTAAAAGTGGCATATACACTATTCGTCCATCTGTCTATCACCTGTCACCTATCTGCATGTGTGTGTGGGTATAATAAATACATGTTACTCAAAGAAAAGCCCCCCAAATACGAAGTTCTGTGAAACGTCAGTGTGAGTGCACACTCTTCTGCAGCAAGAATGGAAGCAGGGAGACACTGGTTTTGATTTCCAGTTTTCCACACAGAATAGAATCCTGAGATCAAGGGCAGAAAAGACAATCATACAATTAAATCCTGAAGTAAAAACTGCCTGCATTAAAACTAAAAGCAGACCTTAAATGATCATTTTTACTGGTTAAAATATTTTATTATTAAATTACTTGGTACAGATACCTCTTCAAATTCTATTGGTATAATTTACACTCTAATTAAAAAAAACAATTCTCAGTTAAGTTTTGATAATTTTTAATGGGAAAATATTTTCATTACACATAATGAATTGAATTGTTTATCTGAAGGCAGTGGAGCGCTGGCAAGGACGTGGGCAAAGGTAGTCTGAGCGTGGGAACGCATGCCTGTGAGGCTGTAAGCAAGACAGTGCACACGCTCCTGAAACACTCGGAAGCACCACACACACACACCCAGCCAGAGCACAAAGGTGAAGGAAACCAGGTTGCACGTAAACCGGATGATTATCATCCCTATATGTCAATTCTGTGTCTCTGTGTTGATATTTACATGTGTGCATGGGTGCCCACAGAAGCCAGAGGCACTGGATTCCTGCACTCTTAGCTAACCAAATGTGTGGTGGGACTTGAACTCAGGTCCTCTGCAAGAGCAATGTTCTCTTAGCCACTGGGATTCATCTCTCAGCATTGTCTTCTGGGATATTTTTTTTAAAAGAGAAACAGTGATTTACTAAAAGCTATGCACCATAAATTTCCTCCCAAAATACATGTGTTTACTGTAGCACTTTTCACAATGGTTCTGATGTGGAACCAACCTAGGTGCTCAGAAAATGGAAAGACTTGCAAAGAAAATGTGGTGTAAATATACACAAATGAGTAATTCTATTCAGCCATGTAAAGAACGGGATTCTGTCTGTTAGGGCAGTGTGGATGAGGTCGGAGAACGCCAGTGACAGAAACCAGACACACAGACAGACATCTCACAGCAGCGAGTCAAACAGTGGCCACCAGAGGCTGGGGCAGGGCTGCGTGGGGGAGGGGAGAGGTTGCGGAGAGGTCAAAGTCACAGCTAGGAAGGAAGCTTGGAATCTCATTTTTTGTTGCACAGTGCGGCGAGCTCATCCAGCAGCAATGTGCACCTTGAAACAGAAGTTGGGGTTTGAATGCAGTGGCCGAGAGAAAGGCAACAGCCATCTTCCTGATTTGGTCATCCCACCATGCATGGGAGCATCGTGCGCCCCAGCTGTAAGTACAACCATGCCAAGATAAAAATGTAAAAATCAGCGAAGACTTATTTCTGTGATGTAGTATTTTAGAACCGCTTCAATGTTTCATTGTATTTACCTTTCTTCATATTTGAACTAGTCTTCTGTTTGCATAAATGACACCTGCATATGTATATATTGAGAAGAATCCAGAAAGGGTACCTAAATCATACAGAGACAACGCCACCTGTGCACTGCATGCCACAGTGTGGGGTGGGAAGGAGCAGGGTGTGGGGGTGTGGTGGGGGGGCAAGGTGGGGGGGGGAGGAGAGAGATGAGAAAGCTGGAGGCCAATATTTCCCATGAACATGGAAGCAGAAATCCAGCCATCACTCACTCCGACCGAGTGGGCTCATCACAAGAATGTCGCCTAGGCTAAAGAAAGTCACGTGAGTCTATCGGATGATGCAAAACTATCTGACAAATTCACCCCAATCAGGAAAAACAAAACAAAAACAAACAAACAAACAAACACCCTACAGTGGGGCTTCCTAAGGCTCATGAAAGTGTTTCTCCAAACCCTCCAGCTTCCTCCACATACCGTGGAGGGAACAACGAATGCTTTCCCTCAGTAAGCAGTGAGGTCGGCACACAGGCCTCTCTACCATCGCTGCACACGGGGCTTTAAGCTCCTGACAAGTCAACAAGCCTGGCCAGGGGATGAGGGAAAGGAAGACACAAGTCTTGTTTTCAAGTGATATGGTCTAATAGAAAATCCAAAGGAATCCACAGAAATCTCCAGCAACAGAGCAAGCTCGGCAGGTGACGGAGCACAGGGCCAACGTGTGAAGCCCACAAGGCAGCTGAGGAAGTAGTTCAGGTTGAGGAGTGCTTGGTTCATACCCATGAGCCTTGCATTTAATCTCCAGCGCATATCCATAACACCAGTGTTTCTAGGAGGCAGGAGGCAGGATTTTAAGGGCATCCATGGCTACATCTTGATTTCCAGGCCAGCCGGGAACCAGGTTACAGGAGACCTTGTTTCAAAACAAAGTGACACAAAACTCCACTGGCCTTTCAAGATGTTTTATATATTACATTACATTATATTTAACACTACATATAAGCTAAATATAGCATATGTAGAGTTTTTTGATTTTTGCATGTGTGTGTGTGTGTGTGTGTGTGTGTGTGTGTGTGTGTGTGTACCATGGTATATGTGTGTAGGTCCGAGGACATCTTGCAGGAGTTGGATCTTCTCTCTAGGTTACGGGTATTGAACTCAGGTCTTCAGGCTTGGTGACAAATGCCTTGACCCATCTCGCTGACCCCACTGAACTTTATATTACAAAAGGCTACTTAAGCATGCAGGCCCTGAAATTAAAACTGTAATACCACTTAGAATCATTTTTTAATTACCATAGATACAAACAAACCAAATATTGTCTTATAGGTAACAATGTAACAAAACACAGACAGGGCCAGTGTGGTGAATGTAATGGAGCTGACTGAATTAAAAACCCATGTAAAGAGCAGAGAGGTAGCCTGTACCACAGTGCAAACACTCAATAAGAGAAGTGGTCAATTTTCCCTGCAGTGGTTCGCAGGCTCAATGCAAGTCCTATAAAAACTCGTCCAGATTTCTATGGTTGCTGATGAGATTACTTTACAATTTATTTTGGGATGGGGGGGTGTAGCTCAGGGGAAGGCTGTATCCAGCATCTGTGAGCTCAGACTTTGATCTTTAACATGGCATGCATAAAAATACCATGTGCAGTGTTCATGAAGAAAGATAAAAGCTGGACTAAACAATGGTTAAAAAGAAAATTAGACGGAATTTAACCTTGATTGTCAATTTGACAGGACTTAGAATCACCACTCAGATTTCTGGGTGTACGTCCATGTTGTGAAGTACCTAGATTGGGCTAAATAAGGGAAAATAACACTAACACTCTAGCATAGGATAAAAGAGGGAAGCAAGCGAGCTGAGCACCAGCACTCAGCCCCTGACTATGGACACAGTGTGACCAGATGCCTCATGTTGCCGCTGCCGTGCCTTTCTCACCATGGTGACTCTTCCTTCAAGCTGTGAGACAAAGTGGCACCAGCCCCCTTTAAGGTGCTTTTCGCTGCTTTTTTATGGCATCAACAAAACAAGTGACTAATAGGAGAAGACTCACACTTCAGACTGCAGACAGCTGATACGGCGACAGTAACTGTCTATGGTCTGTCCCTGCAACAAACCCACACAGTCTGAACTATTGTTATTGGAAGTTCAGCACACGAACTATCCCTGTGTGTCAACTATGTCTTTGCACAGCAAAGGAAACCTCCACCAGAGCACACAGAGAGCCCACAGGACAGGAGAAAGTCTTCACCAGCTGAACTGCAGACAAACAACTGCAGAAAGTAAACACCAAGTAAATGAAGTTGCTAGTCGACAAACGGGCTGACTAACGGGATGGATGGTTTTCAAAGCAAGAAACCCAAACGGCCAATAGCTATCTTACAAAGTCTTCGCCATTCCTAGCCACCAAGCAAATGCAAACTAAAACTACTCTCGGGTACCACCTCTCCCCAGTTAAGGACGTCTGTCACCAAGAACCGGGACAACAAGTGTTGAAGAGGATTTGGAGAAAGAAGAACCCTGTTCACTGTTAGTGGGGGTGCAAAGTAACACAGCCATTGTGAAACTCAGGGTTGAGACACGCTCTATAAATAAAACAGAACTACCATGTGACCCCAGCCCTGGCCTGGGCACAAGCCCACAGATCTCCGCACTCTACGACACGGAGGTCTGCCCTCTCCTGTTGACTGCTGCTTTTCTACAGCCAGGGCATGAAACCAGCCCAGCTGTCCAACAGCAGACGGATGGATAGTGAACACGTAGTACATATATAAGATGCAATACTCTTTAGCTCTAAAACACACACACACACACACACACACACACACACACACGCATGCACACACACACATGCACGCGCGCGCACACACACACACACACACACACACATGCACAAAATAACAAAAGACGGAAGAAAATCGGTAGACTTGGAATAGAATATGTAAAATTAAGGAAAGTCACCCAATCTGAGAAAGAAAAGAAACAAAAACAAAAACTTCATGGTCTCTCTTGTAAGCAGATTCTAGCCTGTAACAAATATACGTAAGTATGTACATACGTGTGTGTGTGTGTGTGTGTGTGTGTGTGTGTGTGTGTGTGAGAGAGAGAGAGAGAGAGAGAGAGAGCCTATGTGCCATAACATGTGAAGAGAACTGGCGGGAGTCAGTTCTTTCCTTCAACCACATGCCGTGGAGGTTGAACTCAGGTTGTTGGGTTTTTGTTTTGTTTTGCTTTTTTTCTCTTTAACTGGCTAGTTTTTCTTATTTTGGAGGTAAAAGTATTTAATGGGCCCTGCTCGGCTTTCTTGGGAAGACTCTAAAAATGGCAGCACTTAATAGGATGTCACCCCAAACTCCCTAGAAATACCTTAACCGTCCGAGTAGGAACAGCGCCTTCTTAGAGATGGAATAGGCTGAAAAGCCAGACTTTCTCCGGGGAAAGCCCTAGACGCTAACGACACCGTTCCCATACAACACCCACACGAGCAACAGTGATGTGAATTCTAGCGGCCGTGCACGTAGTAAAGCAAAAGCTGGGTTTTATCTCATCTCTTCTACTTAAGCGCAACTGTGACAGCCAAGGGCGGGATGATAAAACTCGATTATTACTGGGTAGCCAGGGTAAACATGCATCATAGCTGAGAGGTAATGTTATTCTTTGCACCACACTGTTTGTTTTTTTTCCTCAAGTCAGCTTAACCAAAAGCAAAACAAAAGAAAACAAAAAACTTAAACAACTACCAGGAAGAAAAAAACAAGCCATTTATTTTGTTTTGTTTTGTGTTTTTCAAGACAGGGTTTCTCTGTGTGGCCTTGACTGTCCTGGACTCACTTTGTAGACCAGGCTGGCCTCAAATTCACAGAGATAAGCCTGCCTCTGCCTCCCCGAGTGCTGGGATTAAAAGAGTGCGCCACCACCGCCCGGCTGAGCCATTTCTTTAACTCAACAGAATGTTTGTTAGGCATCTAGTTACACATAACATTAAGCACTTTGCTCTTATGTACTGATTGGTCACTATAAGACAATCATCTCATCAAGGGTCATAGCCAGGGGTGCTTGGCATTCCCATAAGCCAGCTGGTCTCTGTTTCTATGGTGCTGGGATGGAGTCCGTGGTCCCTCACATGCTGGGCAGGTGCTTCCAGCAGAACCACCTCCCAGCCCACCCTTTACTTTGTCATAGTTTTGAGATACAGATTTGGTAAGTAAGGGCACACCTCACACTGGCAATGTTCCTGCCTTGGCCTCCCTAGCAGCGGAGGTGGCAATCCAGCTCTGCCAGGCCAAGCCTCATGTCAGTTTGGGAATCTGATAAAATTACGGTGGGGGGAAGGGGAGGGAGGAAAACGGAA
>NC_140496.1:2012500-2145000 GCF_964271855.1 Acomys minous
TACCCTTTAGCAGCTTTAGGTGTGCAGCTCTGCAATGGAAACACTGTTTCTTGTGGCTGTGACAGAACAGCTGACAGAGGTGACTTAAGGGAGAAAGGGGTTGGCTGTGGCCTCAGTTCAGAAGACACAGTCCTTCACAGTGGGGCAGCGGGGATGATAGGAGGGTAAGTCTCCTTGTTACGTGGTGCCAGTTTGGAAGCAGAGAACTCAGACCAGGAAATGGGCCTGGAAATGCGTTCAAGCCCTGCCCTCCTCCTCCCTGGGAACCTCCTCCAGACACATCTCGCAAAGATCCCATACCCTCCCAAGACAGCAGCATTGGCTAGAGACTCAGTTGTTTAAACACACTAGCCTTGGAGGCGGGGGTGGGGGTTTGGGGGAAGGGAGGAGGAGGGGGCACTTTCACCCCCCCATTAGATATTACTTCCTCTTCCTCTTGAAGCCTTTCCTACGCTTGCCCGTTTCAACAGTATATCGACATCTGAGAATGCTATTTTCTCCGTTTAACCTCTCAGGCTTAAGAATAGCACAGAGGCACATGTGGAGATATCCGTGGTTTTTGACCTTGGTGAAATAAGCAGTATCACATTTATAAAAGCACATTTGTGAAGAAGAAAGCCTTGGACAAGGCTCAGGGCGGGGGTGGCGGGGTCTTCCCAATTCGTTGCCAGCTGTTTTTCACTGGAAAGCCCCATGGAAACAAAGAACTACCACAGCATCATTCACAGTCCATGTGAGAAGACGGAGGCTCAGCCCGGCCCTGCAGGTCCCCCTCACCCAGGCTCTCGCATCTTCTTAGGCTGCTGTGTAGGGATGTGGGGTGTGTCCCAAGGCAGCCAGGGCTGGCCATCGCTCATGTATGTCCCTGTGTGGCAGCCTCAGGCACAATGACTTCACTCACAGGTTTGTGCTGTGGGTAGGGGTAGGAAGCCTCTCATGTCGCCAGCCCGCAGAGTTCCGTGGGAGACTCGCTGGGGTAGGACAGCAGGAGGACCTCTGAGAGGTGGGCACGATTTCACAACATCCATCTTTTTCCCTTTGGAACTTGGCGGCAATGTCCTTACTTTAACCTTTTACGTGTTGTCTCCCTAAGCTGACCCAGGCCACCACTCAGCCCTGCTGTGTCATTGCATGGCTCCATTTTCTCCTCCAGGAAGACAGGGTTAATCACTTCTGCCCTGGCTGCCAAGCTCAAGTGAGAAAATGGATGTAGAGGGACTTGCAAGTCAGAGGTGCTTTTCCATTTGGCATGTGACTGGTCTTGTGGTGTCCCCTGGAGTTGGAAGGGCGAGTCCTTGAATGGGCTAAGACCCAGCCTCTAGTGGGGTGCCATGGCAGTGGGAGTGTAAAGGGTGGGGTCACCTAAGCCTCGGATAGCGAGGCGCATCTCCTACAGATGCTGCTATTTCCCAGTGGCTGTGACTGTTTGCCGCAGGTATCCAGGTTATTCCACAGGACACAGAAAGCCATCTGTCACTCTTGCCTGGAAGGACATTTGGCAATAAGCAGGCATAGTGCCCATCAGTATATGGTCTGTGCTGTGAAATCTCACCGGGTCTCGGTCTCTTCAGATTTCAAATGGCTGGTGGTCATGGGAGTTTCCTGGGAAGGTCACCTCAGGCACCAAAGATACACAGATGTAGCAAGCAGAGATCTGTTTACCATGCTGTGGCTGTGCTCAGGAAGATGTTAGAATTGGCAGCTCCCCGATGAACAGGCCCTAAGTGTGCAAGTGTTTTTGTTGGTGCCTCGGGCTGCACTCCACAGCACGTGTTGATCTTTGGCTTCTGCCATCTGCACTCACTGGGCTGTGAGGCCTCAGCTTCCTGAGGCTGCTACGTAGGAAGCCTGAGAGAGTTGGTCCTCGCAGGCCCCGATGGGCCCAGCTTTTAGAGACAGCCTCCTGGAAGGACAGTGGCGTTCTGAAGTTGGTTCTGTTTCTTGATTTACGGCTGCTGCCACGCTTTGTTCTTCGCGAGTCCTTCCGCCTCAGCAGCCTGGCGGATAGGTCCTTGGCGGGATGATTCCAAAGCCAGTAACCTTGGCACCGACTTCTTTGAATCCATGTTTACTGATGTCACTGAGTTGAGCAATGGGACTGATGGCCCTCCCTCCAGAACAAGGACATTTGGCCAACTGGGTTTAATGTGGTCTGAGAATGGTGCAGGGCTTCTGAGTTGTGTTTACATGAGTGTGTCTACATAGAGGAGGGAGCAGAAGGCAGGGAGAGACCAGCTTGAGCAGATAGCAACGGGAGCTGTGTGTGCCTCTGGCTCCCTTTTCAGACCCTGGGACCTTGGGCTCCTGTTTTCTTGAAAGCCTTTTGGAGTCCCCTTTTCTTCTCTCCGTCTGTCTCTGTCTCTGTCTCTGTCTCTGTCTCTGTCTCTGTCTCTCTCTCTCTGTCTCTCTGTCTCTGTCTCTCTCTCTCCTGCCCCTCATTATTCCTAAGGTGATATTCACCTTGGTTTTTGTGGGGTGTTTTTGAGACAGGTCTCTTATTAGCCTTCAGTTCACTGTTTCAGCTGGGCTGTCTGGCCAGTGACCCTCCCCCCCACCCCCGGGATCTGTCTGTCTGTCTGCCCCCAGAGCTGCAATCGCTAGTATGCACCACCCCAGTCAGCGGCTCAGCCTCAGGCCCTCACACTGGCTGACTGATCTGCCAGCCGAGCCTGGGATTCTCTAGGGTCCCCTCTGACCTTGAGTCTGGGTCTTTCTGTAGATTCATCCTTGCAGCTTCTGAGAGAATGCGGCTTCAGGAGGAAACGGTGACAGGTGTGATTTTTAAAAGTCTCATCTTAAAGCCTGGCATCTCTGCAGTCTTGATTTATTTTATATGCTCTGTTTGTCGGAAGAAAGCTGTTGGAACGGCAGGACGCTAGGCTGGTGGAGTGCTGACCTCCTCAGTGAGGGCATTCTGGCTGACCCTGGATAACCTGCCCTTCTCACAGGCAAGGGGACATCTGAGGTCCACTCTGTAGAAGGTCCTAGAATCAGATGAAAAGATAATTTTGTTTGGAGAGTATTTTAATGTCTTGGTTCAGTCGTTTTAGAAAAGTTGAAGACTCGGGGAGAACTGTGATTTTGGGTTAAGTCTACACAGGGAGTTAGAGTCATGACAGGAAGGCTGACACACAACACTGACCGTGGTCCATGCCTGTGCCACCATGGACCATTTTCTTTTCTTTCTTTTATTTTAGAAAGCTACCACCAACTTCCTTCCTTCCTTTAAAAATATTTTTTAAAGATTTATTTATTATTACATAGACAGTGCCCTGCCTGCATGTACACCTGTGGCCAGAAGAGGGCATCATATCACATTGTAAATGATTGTGAGCCACCATGTGGTTGCTGGGAATTGAACTCAGGCCCTCTGGATGAACAGTCAGAGCTCTTAACCTCTGAGCCATCACTCCAGCCCTAAAAAAAAAAATTCTTTATCTTTTTAAATGTGTATGACTGTTTTGCATGTATGTGCAACTCATGCATGTACCTGTGGAAGCCAGCAGATGGCATCAAATTTCCCAGACTCAAGTTACAGAGGGTTATGAGCTTCCCTGTGGGTGCTAGGAATCCAAGCTGGGTCTTCTGGAAAAGAAGCCAGTGCTCTTAACAGCTGAGATATCTCTCCATCACTTATGGACCATTTTCTATCAAGGAAGAGGGTGAATACACCTGACTTCAGTCTGACAATTGTCGTGAGCCCAAGAAAAGGCAGTGCTGCTAAAGCCATGTGGACCTCGGTTTAGTGTAGAGCAGGTTGGGGAGTAAGCCGTCTTGGGGTCTACTTTCCTGTGTTTTGTCAGAGCCCAGTCCTTCCGGGGCTTTTGTGGGTCATTGTCAAAGCTCTTGCTCCCGTCCCCTAACACACTGATCTCCTCATAACTCATGTTCTGCCCGGGTTTTTTTTTCCTCTGATGACAGTAGTTGCTGTCCTTCACTTGTGCTTTTGATCTTTGTGGTTTCGGCTACCCAAGATCAGCTGCAGCTCACTAATATTCAGTGGAAAATTCCAGAAACAAACAGTTCATGTGTTTTAAATTGCGCAGTGTTCTGGCCTGATGAAATCCCGAGCCGCCCCACACTGCCCCACTTGGCGAGTGTGTCATTCTTTCAAAACAGTGTAGTATCCACACGGTCCAGGGCCTGCCCTCTAGCCGTGCAGTAGCCATCTTGGGTATCTGACCAACGGCTGGCTGTGGCTTCCCAGTGTTTGTGCTCAAGAAGCTGTAGACAGTAGCCCCGCTCCACAGCGTGGGACCTGTGTGTTCTGCCTTGTTTCATTTGTCTTGTAGGGTCTGCCCCTTTCGGCATCAGAAGAAAGTAGGCCACAGCACTTAAAGGTGTTCGACAGCGAGTTCTTGTTTTGTTGTTGGTGATTGCTGTCAACCCCTTACTGTCGAGGGTGTAGGTATCGGCAGGGACATATGAATAGGAAAAGCGTAGATTCTATACAAGGTTTGTATGAGTCAAGGTTTTGAGTGCCCCTTGGGAGTTTTGAGAGATGTGGTCTTGCTATGGTTCGGCTCTGAAATGTTCCCCACGGACTCACATCTTAAACACTCAGTCCCTAGCTTGGGGTGTTGTTCTGACAGCTGTGGAGTCTTTAGGAAGTGGGGCCTCTTCGCTGGCAAGAGTTGGCCTTTCTGAGTTCATACCTGCCCCAGTTATGATGACTTCTGCTTCACAGTCAAGCTGCCATGTGCACACACGAGACAGACGGGGACACTCCCTCTGCTGCGCCTCCCTCACCATGATGAACTGGTGAAACCCAGTTGAAAATCCCTCTGACGTCGTGAGTTCAAACAAGGCTTTCCCCTGTAAGCTATCACAGCGACAAGAAAAGTAGCCTATTCGCTTTGCAGATGAGGGGGGCAGTGGTAGCGTGCCCTGACTCTCAGCTCTCCTGGTTCTGCGTGGAAGGGCCTTCTGTAACCATCCAGCTGGGCACAGTGCAGCCTGTCCCCAGGCGGCAGTGTGCTGAGGCTTCGTCACCTGTGCACAGGAGCGTCTTAGGACAGCCAGAAGTGTGACATGGCTGGGTCAGGCTGTTGTTGGAAGGAGGAAGAACTTGAAGCCGAGAGACTCATCCAGGCTAGCCACGGCTACCCCAGAATCCCCAGGGAAGAGGCGCTGTTGCTGTTTCCACTGTGTCCTCAATGCTCCATCCCGATTGTGTCTGCTTTTGCCTTGCTCCACTGGAAATCTCTCTTGAGGACCTTGAATAAGTGCAGGAACCCCACGCTTGTTTTTGAGTTTGTTTCTAAATTAACATGTCGATATTACCTAGAAGAGAAAAAGAAGAGGCACACTAGGCAAGATGTCTTTAAATGTACGTGACCAAGACTGAGCCTCATCTATGATCACCGAGGAAGGAAGGCCTCACACCGCCCCCCCTTTTTTTTGGGGTTGTTTCTGCTGTTGGTTGTAACTGAGACGGACATGGCTAACCAAGCGAGGAGACTAAGGGGTTAATCCTGACCCTATCTTCTTCTCGGCCTCTACAGTGTGCCAAACATCCTTCAAACATCACCTGAAAGTTACTTGGGCTTTAAATCGAAATGTCACCCGGCTCTTCACTTGCGCTTGCTGTGTGTGTCCCCTTGGGGCAGATCGCCCCACAGTCACAAGTGATGAGAGCCTTCCCCATAACTCTCCTGTGGATGACTTCATCTGCCTAGCATCTGCTGGAGCAACACCGGCCAGCGGGTGAGAAGGGCTTGGATCTCATCCTCGCATGATGTCATTCGGTTCCCAGTGCTTGGAACTCAGCATCAAAACACAACCAAAACAAAAAGGGAACACGGCCCTCAGAGTTGAGAGCGACCTCAGGGCTCTCGGTGACTAGGAAGAGCCAGATGCCCAGAGGCCTCACCCTCGGGCCATGTTCTCTGAACCCCACAGCCAGGAGCCTTTCAGCGGAGAAGCCGGGGCCAGGTGGGGTGACATCAGCCATGCAGTAAGACTGAATTCAGAGCTCTGTTTCTCTGCAGGCTTGGGTGGCGCCTCCATTTCTACCGCCTGTGGGAGGTGGTCACTTTAAGCCAACGGCCGTTTGTGTTATGTAATGAGATGGTGTGTTCAGCGTCCAGCTGCCTGCAGGGCTGGGTAACTGTTCTTCACAGAGCCACCCGCCTCGTTCACGGTTCAGGACAAGCGCAGACCATCCATATACACGCTGGATGTGGCACTGCTCACTGGCTTAGAAAACATCCATAGGGGCCCTGGAGATGACTCAGCCAGCAAATAGCTTGCTGTGCACACACAAGGCCCTGAGTTCAACCACCAGCACCTACACAAACATTGGATGGGGCGATTGAATGTCTGTGCGCCCAGTTCAGGGCAGGGTGGCAGTAGGCGGAGACAGAAGGATCCCTGGGGATTGCTGGCCAGCGAGCTTAACCAACCCCGTGAGCTCTGTGTCCAGTGAGAGATCATGTTTCGAAAAAGAAAGTGCAAGGCAATGGAGGAAGACACCTGGCATTGCTCTCTGGTCTCTATACACGTGCTCACATGTGTACATGTGTACACACACACACAATGCACAGGCGCGGGGGAGAAAGAGAAAAAAAGGGAGAGAGGAAGAGAGAGAGAGAGAGAGAGAGAGAGAGAGAGAGAGAGAGAGAGAGAACCACAAAACCAGACATGAGTCCCCAACCAGGAGGTCACTGCCAAGCTTACTTCATAGCCTCCTTAGAAAGGTCTAGAGAGGCCATTCAATCATAAAAGATAATTTGTGAGCGCTCTCAAACTAGTTTCCAAAATAGTGGGGGTGTCTCGCCCCCTCCAAGAGTCAGGTCTCCTTATTTTCTGAGGTCTACCTGAGTTTCAGAATGTGGCGCTCCCCCCAATAGGGACACAGGAACTGGGTGACCCAGGCCATCGCAGCTCTTGCAGCTCTCTAGAGAAGAGGCCTGACCCTGGTGCGAGCAGCGGGAGTTCTATGTGAGGCAGGGGCTCCGCTTTCCGGTTCTTCTATTGTGAATGGGCAACCAGAAGGTCACAGGAAGGAGAAGGAAGCCCCCCTGATGTCCTCTAGCCCAGTCAGTTCCTGCCCACACTGCTTTGGGGCTGAACTGCTAACCCTTAGCCAAGCCCCGGCCACCAGCAGGCTTTGGCTTCTCAGGCACGCTGCCTTAGCTAGTCTCTCAGGGACCGCATGTCCTGCACTCTAGACCCCCATGGCTGAGGAGTCCCTAAGCAGGGAGTCTTCAGCTCCCACAACACCTAGAGGTGTCAATTCTGGTTTTCTCACTCCTATTGCTTTTGTCCAGTGCAGCTCTCTCGGGACACTTGCCATGCCACTAGAAAAGTGACTGCAAATGAGCCCTCGTCCCAAAGGCCAGCCCCAGAGACTTAAGACACTTTGGGTTGTAGAACAGCTAGCTAATGGTCACGGTCAATCTCTGAGGCTGCTTTTCTCTGAAGCCTTGGAGGGGCACTAAAGGCACAACAAGCTCAGAAGAAGAAAGGTCACACAATGCTAAGGAGGGCTGGCTGGACCCTTGGATGTACCTGTGCTCAGGGTGACAGGGGACATCTTCAGTGTGTCTAGGACCATCCTTGGGTTGGAGGCCCTGAAAGCTGGTCTGGTTCCTGGGGTAGTGGAGCTATGCTCTGGCCACTTGTACATTCATCAGATGTGCACACACACACACACACACACACACACACACACACACACACACACACGTCTCAGGTGAGCACCCGTGTTGGGCTCTTAGGGAGAAGAGCAGCAGAGATAGCTTGGTGGATAAAGTGTTTGTCTTTGCAAGGACAAGGACACAAGTCTGATTCCCAGAACAGATGCACATAACCAGGGGTGGTGGCGCAGCTTGTAAGGCAGCACTGGGGAGGGAGACAGGAAGACCCTTGGGCTCACCAGCCAACCAGCCTAGCCTACTTGGTGTGTTCAAATCCTGACTCACACGTACAGCAAAAGTGGACACTACCAGAGGAATGACACCCATGGTTGTTCTCTGGCTTTCAAGTACTCATGCGTACATGTACATGCACTCAAACACACACACACACACACACACACACACACACACACACACACACACGCACACACACGCATACACACACACAGAGGTACACATGTACACCACATGCTCCTACCCCAAAAGAAAGAAAGAAAGAAGATAAGGAGCAAACAGGATCCAGTACCCTGCTCCCTCATAGCTCCCAGTCTGAAAGATCAGGCTATAAACATGGCAGCATCAGGCAAGCCAATGGACACTTTTGTGCGTCTGTAGATTAGCCTACGATCCCAGAATTGAGGACTTGAAGGCCAAGGCCAACCTTGACTACATGAGATCCCGTCTCAGAAACAAACAAAAACAAAGGAAAGAAAGAAAACAGCAAGAGCTCGTAAGACCAGTCAGGCCCTAGCTTGGAGTGGACACACGAGACCTCTGTCTGCATACCTGTGGCCAGTGCAGATCGCACCGCCAACGTCTACCTGAATAGACCATGGAGCCAAAGAACATTCTTTGCATGAAGCTTAAAAGCTAGAGCGAAGAGTGGCCTGGGAACCAGCCCCGTGCCACTGAAGCCGTGAGTGATTCCCTACGACCATGGAAAGCGGCCAGGGGCAGAAGACCTGAGATCCAGCAGCTGCGGCTTTGTGAGGGGGCAGTGGGAGGCTGCAGGTTAGTGAAGACTTACACTAGTTTCTTGGGCTAGGAAGTGGGGCTCTCTGGTGGGGACTCTGAGGGTCCCTCTGGGGTCTTGTGCATGTACAAACTGCTAACTTTAGCATTCAAGGGGCGTGAAAGGGCAAGCCTGATCTTGGTGGCAGCCTCCTGGCTCTCCAGGGCTGTGTGGAGGAGGTAAAGGTCCCTATTGGACCTGCGATTGCCCCTCTCTTCCGTGTAGGCTGACTGTCTCTCAGCCTTGGGTGGAGCACAGAGCAGAGCCAGGCTCTGGACCTCATGCGTGCGCAGGCCTGATTGTTCTGACGTATTTGCCACCGCGGGGCCCCTCTGAGCCTGCATGAGATGCTTCCTCCCTTGCAGGGACCCAACACTGCTTGGGATAAGAGGCTTGGGCATGGTGTCCCCATGGTGTCTTCCCACATGCCCAGAGTGCTTCACAACAATTGCTCAGCTTGTCACCTATGCCAGTGCAACTGGTTTTTCTTCTTTTTTTTTATTGAAAAAACCAAAACAAACAGAGAAAACCCCAATATCTTTGCCTGGCTTGGTGGCTCAGGACTTTAATCACAGTGCTTGGGAAGTTGAAGCAAACAGATCTTTTAGTTCAAGGCCAACCTGATCTACATATCAAGTTCCAGGACAGCCACGGCCACAGAGAGAAACCCTGTTTCAAAGAAACCCCTCTCTTCCCCAAAATTGAAAAAAATATTTTCATGCAATATTTTTGATCATGTTTTTCCTTTCCTAATTCCTCCAAGATCCTCCCTAAATCCCTACCCTCTCAACTTCATGTGTCTGTCTCCTTCTATATTTAAAACAAACAAAAACAAAACATCAGAAAAACAAAAAACCTGCGCGTGCACACACACGCACACATACACACACACACACACACCACCACCACCACCACCACCACCAATAACGGCAACAAGAAGACAAAACACAAAATAAACAAGCTGAAGTCCAATAAGACAAAAATGCCCAAACAAAACAAAATGAGCCAAAAATTCTACAAAAATACCATTGACTTTGATTTGCATTGGCCAATTACTCTTGGCATGGAGCCTGCCCCAGACTGTCATTGATATATCCAATGAGACTCCATTTGAGAAAACTGATTTTTTTTCCCTTTGCCAACAGGTATTACTTGTGGATGGCTTCTTGGCTAGGTGTAGGAGCCTATGTTCATGTGCCCTTCTCAGTGCTGGGGCCCTCTCTGTCTTGAACCTGTGCGGGCCCTGTGCATGCTGCCACAGCCTCTGTGAGTTCATACATGCATCAGCCTTGTTGCATCCAGAAGACAGTTTCTCTGGTGTCTCCCATCATCTCTGCCTCTTTTTCCCTGTCTCCTTTTCCCTATAGATCCCTGAGTCATTTGGGGAGGGCTCTGATAAAGACACCCATATAGGACTGAGTGCTCCAAAGTCTCTCACTCTCAACACATGGTCTAGTTGTGGGTCTCTGTGTCAGTGCCCATCTTCTGCAAGGAGAAGCTTGTCTGATGAGAGTTGAACAAGGCGCTGATCTATGGGTAGAGCAGGATGTCATTAGGAGTCATTTTATTGCTATGCTCCTTCATTGGGATGACAGCAACAGTTTCCTTCTAGGCCCATGACCTGTCCTGTCTCGGGTTCCTGGCCACTTCAGCGGTGTCAGGCAGGGCTCTGTCTCATGGAATGAACCTTACATCCAACCAGAAGGTGGTTGTTACCCTTATAACATTTCTGCCATTATGGAGCCAGCATGTTTTGCAGGCAGGTCACAGTTGTATGTCACAGGCATTATAACTGGGAGGTGAAATTGTTTTTCTTCCAGGGTAGTTTGAAGAGTACCTTCCGGCACCATGAACGTTCATGTAGTTAGAAGCCAGCTTGACTTCTGTGTGACTTCTATGAGTTTTGTCCTCAGCAATGGGGTCTTTATGGTTAGATTGTGGAGCCTAAGAAATGGACTTGGCAATAGCCCGTGATGTTTGGGGGTTCCCCGCGGGGCATCTTTGGCCAACTCAACAGGATGTAACCTATTCCTGGCACTGGAGGTTTTGCATGGTGGTGTAGGGTATCTTGTTTACTGGAGCATTGTCCCCCGTTTTCTGGTGACATTTAGACTCCTTTCATATGTGGATGTTTTAGGAGGTGACTGTAGTAGCAGTTTCCATAAGGTCCTTCAAGTGGCCTTCGGTGTTACTTGTCCCTTGCCATATTCCCCGCCCTTCTTAACCTTATTCCAGTTCCCCTCTGTGTCTCCATAACAACGTGCTCCATTTAGTTCCCTTTCTTGGGAGCTGCCTCTCCTCCCCTTAGTGCCCGACTACGTACCTAACCTCCTAACCTCCTAACCTCCATGTTTATTCAGATTACAGCACCTGTTATAAAAATATCGAAAGCTAACGTACACATAGGAGAAATAACAAACACAGTATTTGTCTTTAGGAGTCTGGGTTACTTCACTCAGGATTATTGTAAATTTCATTCTTCTTAACAGCTAAGTAATATTTCATTGTGTAAATGTTCCACGTTTTTATTATCCATTCACCAGCTGATGGTCATCTAGGCTGTTTCTAATTTCTGGCAACGGCCATGGACGGGCAAATCTCTCTGCAGCAGGACAAAGAGTCCTTTAGGTACATCTTCAGGAAAGAGTCGTACAGCTGGGTCTTGAGGTAAACTATTCCCATCTTCCCAAGAAGCTGCCACACCGATTTCTGCAGTGGCTCCCACCAACAACGGATGGCGTTATCCCTTACTCTGCATCCTCGCCAGCACGGTCTGGTCTTGTCATTTGTCTTATTGACCTTGGCTAGTGTGACTGGTGCAAGGGAAAATCTCACAGTAGTTTTGATTTGCACTTCGCTGATGAATAGGGACATTGGACTGTTTCCCTAGATGTCTCTCAGCCATTTGTGCTTCGTCTTTCGAGAGCTCTCTACTTAGGTCTCCATCCTATTTTTAAATTGGGTTATTTGGGTGTTTTAATGTATATTACTTTTACTTCTTTATACAATTTAGAAATTATGTCAGATGTATAACTGGTAAAGATACATCCCAGTTCTGTGGGCTGCCACTTTCAGGTGCCACTCTTTGTCGGCCTGTCCAGCTGCCCTCTCAGAAGGACACTGGTCTGTGCTACCCTCAGCAACTTCTCACCACACCAAGAAAACAAACTCCCCCATGCTCAAGGTGACCCTCAAGGCCCTGAATGGTGCTTACTTGCTTCACCCCTTCAGCAGAGTCTGCACTGTCCTCCCACTTGAGACATTGTGCTTCCTCGCCTTTTTCCGGGGTGTTAGTCTCTGTCCCTATCCTGGAGGATGTGTCCCCGCAACATGCTTCTGGTCCCCTACACCCACTACCGTCTTACTCTGCACAATTCACTCAAGCCTGGTCCTGAGCTTCCTGTATAAATGGCTGTCTCCCGGCCCCCAATCCCTGATGTCACTGTGTGCTGTAGAGGCAGCCCGAGGGCACTGTCCCTAGAGTTCTGGAGATCATGAGGGCTGGATTGCTGGCCTGTCCAGACTGAGGGCCTCTGTCACACTGTTTGAGCATCAACCATTCACCCTGTCACGAGTGCGCAGTGGAATTTTCCAGAAGCACTGTGGAGCAAGACTAGAAGCAGAAGACATTTTCCAACATGGAAAGCAAGGCTATTCTTTTAATCACTTGTTTCTATTTTGGGGAAATACTTATCCTTTCCCCAAATAGATAACGTATGTTAACAGGTCTCAGATTTACTATTGTTATTATTTAAGTGATTTAGGAAAAAATAAAAAAGGAAGACAAAAAATACATCAGGGTGAGGGGGAGTTTAAAATAAGGTCTCAGGTGTTCCAGGTTAGCCTCAAACTTGCTACATACCCAAGGATGACCTTGAACACCTTTTCTTCTTACTGTCTCCTTCCCAAGTGCTGAGATAGCAGGCCCCAAGCTGGCTCGGCAAACATAAACTTTCAGCTTAAGTCGTCTGACAGGAAGTCTGGCAATAAATACCAACAAACAAAAGCTCTTTGAGGAACTTGATGTTTTTTTTTTTTTTCTTTTCAAGACAGGGTTTCTTTGTGTAGCCTTAGCTGTTCCTGGACTCACTCTGTAAACCAGGCTAGCCTTGAACTCACAGGGATCCACCTGCCTCTGCCTCACGAGTGCAGGGATTAAAGGCGTGCGCCACCACCGCCCGGTGAGGAACTTGATTATTTTTAAAAATGAACAGAGTCCCTGACATCAAAATATCTGGGAATGGCTACTACCCGGCACTGCCAGACCTGTTTGCCCCAGGGTCGCCATCTCCATCACTTTGAGCCAACTGAGGTTGTCAGCTTCTCTTGACAATCATAACCTGGGTGCAGCATGCTGGACTCTTCTCCTGGTGACAGAGCAGGACAGACACAGTGTCACAGCAGGCAATACTTGGGAGGAGCTCTGTGGCCTTGGACGCCTCGCCACTTGCCAGCTTTATGGGCCACAGCTTCCTCCGTCTGAACAGCATGACCACGGTGGACTGGCGCTCTGAATTATCTCAGTGTAGATCTGTGGAGAGAGGCTGCATGAGACATGTTAGTGTCACTGTATATCAGTTATCTCCTTTCGCCTTCTGTGGGACTGGGGTCAAATGTAGGTCTTGCACATGCTAGGCAAGTGCTATGTCTTCTGTCCTCTTCCTTAGTGCTTTTCTGGTACAGGGTCTGACCGGGAACCTAACAGTGCTCTTGCTTCTGCGTCCTGAGTAGCTAGGATGGCCAGCCCGTGCCACCATGCTACATACGGCCCGTGCCACTATGCTACATACGGCCTGTGCCACCATCCTACATACGGCCTGTGCCACCATGCTACATACGGCCTGTGCCACCATCCTACATATGGCCTGTGCCACCATCCTACATACGGCCTGTGCCACCATCCTACATACGGCCTGTGCCACCATGCTAGATACGGCCCGTGTCACCATGCTACATACGGCCTGTGCCACCATCCTACATACGGCCTGTGCCACCATCCTACATACGGCCTGTGCCACCATCCTACATACGGCCTGTGCCACCATGCTAGATATGGCCCGTGTCACCATCCTACATATGGCCTGTGCCACCATGCTGTATTGTAGTTATGTCTTAAGACTAACAATAACCAGGGTTAGGGCGAATGCTCTGTTCCCACAACAGCATGAGAGAGATTCCCAGCACTGATGCAGAAAGAAAAAAGCCTAGTGTGATGGCTTGTACCTGCAATCCTTTCACTGGCGAGGCAGAGATAGGAGCATCCTTGGGGTGCTGGCTGGCTAGTGTAGCCTAATAACTGAGTTCCATGTTTAGTGATTCTGTCTCAAAATAAATAAATGAATAAATAAATAAATAAATAAATAAATAAAGTGGGCGTGAGCATGAGAAATCAGGCGTGCTTCCCATAGTCGCGTCGGGGCCTCATATTGGTCAGCATGTAAAGTATAGGCAGGATCTAGAAGGAGGTTCGCTCTGGCTTGACCACCTGACCCTCCCACAGACACAAGGAGCAGGAAAAATAAGTGACTCAAGTGTAGGTGACAGGGGCGGGCTCAGGGAATAAGGCAAGAAGACCAAGATGATGTTACTTCATCTCCCATTGGCTCTTCTAGGCAACAACCGCTCCACCTGATGAACGAAATCTAGGCCCGTGTTTGATGTTGTTGTATGTAGCCTGGACATGGTACTGTGTCATGAGGAAGATCCTAGCAGGAACCAAAGAGGACCCCCGGAGAGCAATAGTGTGCAAGTAAGACGACATGGTCGGAGGTTTGGATGTCTCTGGAGGGAAGACTGAGTCTCTGTCCAGTCAATGACCACGTCTTCTCTCCTTGTTTGAACTCAGTCGTGAAATGGGGCCGCCGCGCCCTCAGTCTTGCGAGCGCAAGTCTTCGGTGAAGGAGGCAGCTTGGTGATGAATCCTGATGAATTTGAGTGTGCAGGGGCACGCTTGTTCCTTCCGAGGCACTGCTGGAAAAATCACAAGATTG
Source organism: Acomys minous (assembly GCF_964271855.1). NCBI lineage: Eukaryota > Metazoa > Chordata > Mammalia > Rodentia > Muridae > Acomys > Acomys minous. Next base: position 2,027,143 of record NC_140496.1, read on the forward strand.
CCGGTGGGGAAGAAAAACAGGTCAAAACGCGTCCAGATCCACGGCCAATGTGTGAGCAGCCCCTCCTGGTCTCCCTGCTCACAGCCAGGGGAAGGTACCTCAGTGTGTTTGGTTTTCCTCGGGGCTTCTCAAAAGGAGCTTTCTCTACAGTCTTAGGAGCTGCAGCTGGTACAGCTCCAAAGGGGAGGCTGCAGTTCTCTGTGATTCTGTCAGGTGTCAGCTTCCCACGTGGTGTCTCATAACACCAGCCATTCAAGAGGATCGCCTTGAGTTCAAGGCCGGCACAGGCCACATAGCGAGTAGCCTGGGCTACAGGCTGAAATCTTGTCTCAAACAACCACCAGCAGAGTGCCTCGCTATACACAAACAAAAGACTAGCCTTGTCAAAAGCTGAAGAGGCAGGGAAAGCGGTCTGTCAGGAACTGTGTTTCCTCAGAAGGGAGGGCTCACCAGTACGCTAAGTCCTAATGTCCCTGTCACGGCCTGAAACAGAGGGTCACGTCTGCTCAGGTTAGCTGATGTCTAAAAGGTCATACCCGTCTTGAAAAATCCTCAATAGTAATGACCCAGCACGGCCATCTGGCAGGTCGGCAGAGAGGCCACTTGACCTAGGCACACCGTGACCGCAAGTGCTCTTCTGCAGGCTTGTCTGAGAAGGGAAAGAGCCTGTGCTGTTCACGGTGCTCAGGCTGGCAAACTGGGCAGAGGTGGCACAAGGACACCCACCAGGAGGCCGTTAGAGTGGGACAGGGGGCAGAGCATGCACCGGTTTTGCGTGGAAAGGTGGCTGGCCACTTCACTAGGTTCTATTGCCAGGTTGAGAAGAATCCCAGCATTTGTGACCAGCGTGGTTTTCTTCTGTTAAAGCAGCTTGGGGAGACTTGCATTTCAAGGTCTCAGTTCATCCTCGGGGGAAGTCAGGGCTGGAGCTCGAAGTGGAAACCATGGAGGACCATGGCTTCCTGCCCCTCTCACCGGCTCGTACTTAGCTGGCTTTCTCATACAACCTTGTCCCATCTTCCTGAGAAATGGTGTCACCCACAGTGGGATGCGCCGTCCCACATAAGTTTATAATCAAGACAGTCACAGGTATGTCTACAGACCAAGGTAATCCAGGCGCTGAGAGCTCTCCGCTCAGAAGACTCTAAGCTATGTGAGCCACGCCAGTGTCTGCAGAGGTCGGTTGCCTGACATAACCAAGGGAGGAACAATAAGAGCTAACTGACCAGGCGAAGCGCGTGTCCTAGGAGTTTGGCTTGTGGTCACCCCTGTACCCACAATCTATCCAGGGGTTCATACCTTCCAAATCATGTTTATCAGGAGAGTCCCCCGCCCCGACCACACAAAGGTAAAAAGGTCAGAGCATTATTTGAGAAGCGCTGTCCAGGTGTTCTCACACAGTCTGCAGAATGATCTGGCGTAAAATCCTAGGTGTAGTCTGAGTTCCAGCACGCAGGCAAGGGCGTCGGGGGTTGGCCATGGAAGGATTCAGGCCTAGGTGTGGTTTCAAGGCCACTGCTCTTTGTACGGTCTACTCTCTTGCCTCCCTGTCTGAAGTCATCTCTTCTGAAGGAGGTCAGGTCAAGTTGATCTCATGGAAATCTTTTTTTTTTTTTTTTTTTGGGTCAAGTCTCATTGTAAATATTTTCTCTCTGATTTTGCAATGCTGGGCAGTTAGTTACCAGAGCTGCAGAGTGAAGATAAATTTGTGGAAAGGAAATTGCCCACCTCACACAGTATTGCCAAGGGCAGCTTCTGAGTGCCTCTTGGGCCTCCGTGGTCAAACACCAGAGGTGAAGGTCAGGGCTGTGCTATGTATTAGATCAGTTTCATATTTTTTTCCCTCCATGATCTCAGAAAAACTGACAAGCTAGAGGCATAATAAGGCCTAGAGATGAAGCGGTGCTGTGGTGTGGCAGGCCCTCAGGCCTCCCCCTCCCACAGCAGAGGGCCCTGGTGACCTCTGGGAAGATAAATAGGGTAGACTCACATTGAGAAAGCAGCAGAAATGGGCTGGCCCCCAGGAGCCACACTTGATTCTGCAGACAGTGCTAGGCAAAGAGAGGCCCAGGCCGTGGGCAGGAGAGGCTGGGAGAGAAGCAGGCAGATTCTCCCCTGAGCAGGGGAACTCATGGTCTACTCTGGACCAGCTCTTCCTCTGACCTGCGCTCTCCAGATAGGCATAGTATCCTGAAGAAGACAATAGAAACTACATCCCAAGATGACCAAAGTGCCCCAGAGAGGGAAAGCGCTGCCCCACCTGCCCTGTGGCTTCTCTGGTTGTATGCAAACCCAGAAGGGAACAGGAGACTGTCCTTGAGGTCAGGACTGGAACAAGAAGAGCAAATAGATTGTTTTGGAAAGTTGTGGGGCACCCGTCCACTGCCTGCACAAAGTACCCAATGCCCAAAACTCTTCTGCCAGCTTCTTGTCTGTCAACACTTTCCACATCCCTGAAAAACAAGTCAACACAGGTGGCTCTGATGTTCCATAGGACACCTGTTCGGATATCTGACTGGGGGGTCCTGAGCCACAGCTGACACAGCCTACTCCTGGGCCTCTGTGGGGCGAGGGTCCTACATGACATCCCTGGCTTTTAATGTCTTGAGATCTTGCTTGCTTCCAAGTCCAGATGGAAATGCCTCCTCTGCCATCTGACACCCCCACGTTGGTGTCTCAGCTTTTCTACTTAATGAACTTCTTGAAGGTTCTCAGAAGTAGAAAACAGTGTGGCAAGGCCATGGTATGGCATCAGGTTGTCACTGCACCTGTGTCACCTGCATCTATCTGCCTCTCCAAATCATTTGAAAACGTGTGTCAGTTTCTGGATTCCATATCTCACAGGCAACGGTTTCATCTTCACTGGGTTTACCAAGTCACCATATTTCCTTGCTATTAACCAATACTCAGGACACACTGAAGACCCTCAGGTGGTTGACTGTGTATGCTAGTAGTTTCAACCCTCAGGAAATGGAGACATGAGTTTGAGCCCAGCCTGGGCTATGTAGTTTGACCCTGTTTCAAAAAAAAAAAACCCCAAACAAACAAACAAATGAACAAACAAACAAACAAAGGCTTAAGATACAGCTCAGTGGTAAGGCAGATGGCTATGTGTCACAAAACAGAACCGAATAAAACCCAATTGTTCCAATAATTTCTCACGCCTGTTTATTTGGAAGCAAGTCCACGGTCAGAGTCCGCTGAAGGCTTGGGGTCAGTTTTCTTGGGGCACTCCCTGCATTGCCTCTGGCCTCTCAGGTACGTCCTTATAACTCATCTTTTATGGTTTATTTGTTCAGTAAGCCCTTTCTGAGACTCTGCCCTGAGCCAGGCCTCACCTAAGATCTGGAACGCCAAAGATGGCCGAGAACTACTTGGTTGGCCCAGAAGAACATGTTATTGTAAGGGCCGTCCATTGTGCCCGCTGTACAACAGGCCTGCCATTCCTCTGGAGAATGGGCCTGCAGAAGCAAGTTAACCTATGTGGTGCATCAGTTTCTTAGTGAGGTCATGGAGTAAATGTTGTCTCTGCCACTTAAAATCTCAGGGCTTAAGAGTTTGAACCCCTTGGTGCTTGAAAGTAACTACTGCACTGGAGGGATTTGGACACAGGGCAGAGGGTAGCCCAGATGACCTTTGACACTCACCATGACGCTGCAGTTTGGCCACTCAGGGCCAGCTTCAGCAGAACCAACTTTGCCCTCCATTTTTTTCCCTCGGCTTTATTGATATTTCTGGTCGAAGTCCTCCAACTGGCATGATCCAGTGAGGACTTATACGGCATGAAAGTAGGGCACGGCTCCTTGCCGTTACCTTTTACAGCTTGGCTGGGGCAGGAGGCCTGTCCTCCTTTTTTCTAGTTTGACGTGTCATCGAGTGAGGCGGTTGAAGCAGGGACGGGCACGGCAGGGTGGCACAGCCCCGCCCCTTGCCTTGACTTCTCACCTGGCTCTCAATCTTGCCATCTAGGAGTTTATTTTCAGAGGCGTAATCATACGTTACGTTGTATCGTGAGCAGGTGAGGACACATGGCTCGGGCTATGGAAATTCAGCTTAATGACTTACTTGTTCAATAACTTTTTGGCGGGGGGAAGACTCTACCCTGGGTTAGACCTGGCCCAAGATCTAGGACTCCAAGACCCACCCTGCTGGCCAGAAGCTCGCCACAGAATCACAGCAGCACACCATTAGTACCACGATGGTAGAACAGCCAGTGTTACAGAGCACAGAAAGGCATCCATCTCATATAGCTGCAGAGCTAGGGTGCTACCTGGAAGAGGTGGCCTCCACCCCATATCTTGAAGGGTACTTAGGCGTTTTCTGGAAGCAGAGGTAAGAACATGGCCACCGTATGCCCAGAGCCAGGTCAGCTAGTACATCCCCCACAAGTGATTTTTTTAAAAAATAAAATAATGTTTTATGGAAGTTAAATAATTTGTCCAAGAGCAGGAAGAAGACGTAGAATGCTCGTCATCTGGGCCCAGGTAACACTCATCCTCCACTCTCACCTCAGGCACGGAAGGGGCTGTGTGTGTACCGCTGGCCACATGTGAGGGTCAGAGGTCAACCTCTCAGGAGCTGGTTCTCTCTTTCCCCCTGAGTGGGTCTCAGGGATTAGACTCGGGTCATCAGCCTTAAAGGCATCTTTACCTTTACCTGCCCAGACATCTCCATGGCCCAACATTACTATTCTATGTAATTCTCACAGACTCTGCCTCAGTGGAGAAGGCAGTACTAAGCACACGGTGTTTGTTAGCCAGTGAGCGAAGGGGGCTTCAGTGAGGGAGAGCAAAGCTGCTGAAGTGTGGCTGTCCAAGGGCACCATGCTGAGGAGAAAGCCAGCTTCCCCTGACCCCACTGCTGGTGGCTGACTGACAACTATTCTTCTAGCATTTTCCCTCTGGCCTAGTGGAGTCTCAGTTTCCCCATCTGCCACCATTTATCTATCCATGTTATAGGGCAAAGCACAGACTTTAAAGGTATAAGGCTTGCAAAAGAAACCAGGAAACCGTACGGTGTTTTTTTTTTCCCCTCATGTGCAGATTCTAGATATACAAGATCAAGAGTACAGAGGGGGCTGTGAGACAAGAGAGACGAGGAAGGGCAAAGTGTGTGGGGGGACAAGGGAGGGTAATGGACCGTATGCGGCATGAAGGCAGAAGGACGGGCTCTTTGGGGGAAAGAAAGCCAAATAGGGACAAGATATAAAGTGTGTGTGGCAGCACACGCCTGTAATGCCAGCACACGGGACGTGGGAGCAACAGGTCAGCAGTTCAAGGTCACCCTCTGCTATAAGGAGCTCATGATTAGCCTGAGCTACACAACTCGAGAAACAGTTTATAAATAAGAGAGCACGATGGAATAACGCATACAAACCAAAATGCCACAGCGAAAGCTACTTCAGGTATGCTGTCTTGGAAAAAAAAAGGTCAATAGTGGGGCCTGGGGAGATGGCTCGTCAGTTAAAAGCCCTTGCCTTGTAAGCTTGGCGACCTGAGTTTGAATCCCCAGTACCATGTAAATGGCAGACTGACATGGTGACCTGCCTGTAACTTCTGCCTCAGCAGGAAGGCAGAGTCAAGAGATGCCCAGGCCGAGCCTGTCATTAAGGACCCCACCTCACCCCTGATACTTGGCTGGACAACAGCAGGTGGGTGGGTGCAAGCTGCCACCCTCGGAGGGCCACCACAGCATCTTGTGACAGTCCATACCATGATGTGGCCTCTTTCACACTGATTGCTCCTATCCTGGTGGCCCAAGGTCAAAGCCTGTGACACCTGTGTCTGTGCACTGTGCCTTCCCGCAATGTCCCTGACCGGTCGCACGAATGGAGCAGAGCGGGGAAGAAGCGGCAGATGTCTCTCCTCCGTGCGACATTGACGGTAGCACTCAGAGTCTCCTGGGGCCTCAGACAAATGGCTGTTACAGGGACGGGATAATGGTGATATACACAGGACCTGCCAGTTGGTGAGGCCGGTGGCTTTAATGGCTATCTTGGAGGTGACATTGCATTAGGGGTGATTGAACTTAATTTTAATGGCAGGATGACTTAATGCTTCATCTTCCCTCCCAGGCTCCAAGGTCAGTCGGGAAACTTTTTTTTTTTTAAACCCCAGGAATTATGCTACGAAATCTTCACAATGTACCAGTTTGGGTTAATTCTAAAATATGGAACCATAGTGGGTAGCTGTGCAAACAGGCTTGTTTGTCCACTTAGGCCTCGGCCTGGCGCCTTGGGGTCAGCCTTGGGTTAAATGTGAACCCCACCACTGGCTGGGTGGTTTCAGGTAACTGACAGCCTCTACTTCAGTTTCCTTATCTGTAGAGCTGTGAACTGTTGGCCTCGCCCAAGGCTGCTGTGAGGGTCACATGACTTGGGGTGTGTGGAACTGGGGCCCAGACAGGGAAGAGCATTGCTACATACTTGCCACTTCTCCCTCGACAGTGATGGCAGAGGCAACTTACAGGAGGAAGGGCTTATTTTAGCTCAAGGCTTTGGGGGATTCCAGGCCACGGTGATGGCAGGAGCCTGTGTTAGTGGGAGATGAAGGCAGGTTGACCAGGAGACAGAGAGGAGATGGGAAGCAACGCTGGCTGTAGCCCTCAGTGCCCGTCCCCTGGTGACCTACTCCTGTCAGGCAGGCCCCACCTCTTAAAGGTTTTATAGCCTTTCCAGAGCCGTGCTACCCGCTAGGAATCTAGTGTTCAAAATGGGAGCCATGTGGCATGGTATTAAATGTAGACGGTTGGGTGGGGTGAGGGGTGCAGGGAGCAGCAGGGGAGGGGGGAGCCTGGTGCGGAGAGGGCGCTGGGGTCATTTGACAGGCATTGAGGGGGAAGTTGTGCTCATGGATGTCAGAGCTGGGGTCAGGGCCCAGCACTTGCAAGCCAGGTGGGACTGGGATGGAGTTTTCCAAGTCATTTGCAGGGGTCAGTGGATTCCTCAGCTCCTGGGATAGAAGGAAGTGGAGACGCATGGGGACACAGCCATATGACCAGAGGTTGAGAAAAGCCAGGAAGGCAGGACAGGGAAGAGCACCCCGAGGAAGCAGCCAGACAGGTGTCTATAGGTGTAAGTCAGCAGCCTCGGTGAGATGGAGGAGCCGGGGCTGCAGGGTCAGCTGTGGGCATGTACGGAGGACTTCTGGGAGGCATGAGAAGCCAGGACGGTCTATGGTACTGGGTGAATGAACGAACAGCAGTCCTGGTTATGTGAAATTCTATGAAACGCCCAGTTTCCCTTCTCAGCTGGGAGTCCCTTCACTGATGATAGCTGTGAGGCCTCAATGAGACCAGGTCCCCTGACACTCAGCCAAGGCTCCCAGCCCTGGACCATGGCAGCCAGTGTGACAGTTGATGATCTGGCTGTGACAAATAGATGATTATCAACTCAGCAGGATTTAGAATCACCATGGAAACAAGGCTCTGGGCGAATTGGTGAGGGGTTCTCTGAATGTGGGTAGCACTGTTGGGCTGTCCCCCTGACTGTGGCTATCACGTGATCAATGCTCCTGCTGCTCCCCCTCATCCCCCACCCCTGCCGCCTTCTCCTGCGTGAAGACTGTGTCCCCCGGAACTGTGAGCCGAGCAAACCTTTCCTCCTGTAACTTGCTTTCGCCATGCATCTATTTCTTTTAATTCTGCAGAGGTTTCTCAAGACTAGACAGTCAGATAGTGAAGCCCCCAGCATTCTTATGTCCTAAGTCCCGTCCCTTTGATATTTGGCCGCCATGACTGTATTAAGCTCAGACATTTCATTTCTTTTTTGGGTTTTTTTTATTGTTGTTGTTTTGTTTTTTGTTGTTGTTGTTGTTGTTGTTGTTGTTTTTGGCTTTTTGAGACAGGCTTCCTCTGTGTAGCCTTGGCTGTCCTGCACTCCCTTTGTAGACCAGGCTGGCCTTGAACTCACAGCGATTCGCCTGCCTCTGCCTCCCTCCCGAGCGCTGGGATTAAAGGCGTGCGCCACTGGCTAAGCTCAGACACTTCAATGGGCCCTTGGAGAGGAGAGGAGAGAGGTCAGGCTGCAGGTGACCTTTGACCCTCTGTGGTGCTGTTTGATCTATCTGAAGAAGTCAACACCGGGCCCATTATTCTTTAATACCCAGGAGCCTCCACTCCTCTTCTGAGAAGACGGACGACCACTCGATAGCCTGCGAGTTACATAAGAAAGCCCTCAGATAAGGAAACAGAACACTGCGGGGACTGCAAGTTCCCGGCAGAGCAACTGCCAGCTGAACAAAGGTCTTCCTTCTGGCACATTCCACGGTAGCTAGAGAGCTCCGAGGTAGCCCTAGACATTCTTGCTTCCTCATGCTCAGATTGTGAGTTCGCTCCCACATGGAGGAGGGCTGACCCTTGTTAACGGACAGGGTGCTATGGAAATTACCCTGTGTAACCTCTGATGCTGAGTCACACATAGATGGTGTCTTCTACTCTGTCTGCTCGGGTCACTGTGGAGGAAGCTAGTTGCTACCTCAGAGGGACACTCCAGAAGCCACATGATCAGTCCAGTGTTTAAGGACTTAAGGTCCCTTGGCAGTGGCCATGGGCAGCCATGGAGCCATCTTGGGTGTGGATCCTCCAATCCCAGCTCGAGCTGCCTCTCACAGCCGCTTTAGGAGGCACAGCTCAGCCTGAACTCACCTACAATTCTCACCTCTTTGTTTGCATTTCACCTGTGTTGTACTCACGGTCTCCCACTGTGACGCTGCTGCTGCTGCTGCTGCTGCTGCTGCTGCTGCTGCTGCTGCTGGTGTGCAGGTACACAGAGGCACTCAATGCCTTGCTGTCCCTTCCTCCCTTGTCATTGCAGGGACCTGGGGTGTTCTTTCTCAGGCTCTGAGGTTCACGACAGGGCAGCGTAGAAGCTGGCACACCACCAGGACTCCCAGACTATGGGAAATCACGGTGGGCACTTGGCAGAGTTAGGCAGAAGACTATCAGGAGGCTACACATTAGCACATGACGCTGGAGCCTCCTCGTCACTCCTGCCTGAGGTGCTGGCTTAGGGTTGCATGGATGGACAGACGCATAGTGGCAGAAGAATGCAATGGAGAAACATGGCTTATGTAACAGCAGCCAGGAATGCAATGCAGAGACATGGCTTACCTCGTGGCAGCCAGGAAGCAGAGAAAAAGCAGACGAGGGACACATCCCAGTGAAGTACGTCCTCCAATAGACCCCATCCCCTGCTTTCTACCACCATCCAACACTGCTATCGAATTATAAATCCATGAAGGGATCAATCATTGACTAGGGCCAGTGTCCTTTATCACTTCCCCAAAGCCCATCAGCTGGTGTATCCGTTACTGCTCGCTGCGGTAACAAAATAAGTCCCCTGTCCCCCCCAAAGCAACCTAAAGAATAAAGTTTATTTTGTCTCACAGTTCTAAGGTGCATCACGGAGGGGAAGACATGACAGGAGGAGCGTGAAATGGCCAGTCACATCACAGCTGTAGTCAGGGAGCAGAGATGAACGCTGGTGCTCAGCTCACTCCCCTCCCCCCTTCAACATGCATTGTCGTTGTTGTGTGTGCACGCTCACAAGCATGCTCACGCACGATGCACGCACACGGTACATGTGTGCAGGTTTGAGAATTAACTCTCCCGTCAGCCTCACACGAGTGCTGGGGCTCCATCTCAGTTGTTAGAATTGTGCAGGAAGTGTCTCCCCCTCCCCCCCACTGGACCATCTCACCATCCCCTGCCTTTTCTTCCCACGCACTCCAGGACGACAGCCCGCACAGTGTGTGCCACTCACATTAGGGCGGCTCTTTCTATCTAGACAGTCCCTCACAGGTACGCCCAGAGGCTTGTCTCCAGGTGATCCAAGACCTAGCGTGTTGACAATCACCATCAGCCATCACTGCTGACCACGGAGTCCTGGAGAGACATGATCCTTCAGGGCACATCAGAATGAAACTATTGCATGGGGTTTCTCTTTCCTGAGGATTTTTTTGGTGGGGGGGGGGACTGCACTGGGGTGGGTCTGATATAACACCCATGAGGAAGAGGTCTCAGTTACTAACAAGGGGTCCTGAGTTGCAGGCTTTCTTGTCAGAGAGATGCTCAAAAGGCATAGGACGGGCAGCCATAGTGAAAGCACAGCCGTGCATGCAGTGGGTGCTGAGCGAGCATCGGTCCAGCAGGTGATGCCTGAAGGGAAGGCATCTCTTACCTTCTGACCCAGGCTGGTGCTTTACTCTGGGGACTTGCAGACGTGTCCCGCCTGGTGTCCCCAGTGGAGTCTTCCTGGCTTAGAAGAATTTAGCTCTTCTTCAGTCCAAGGTGCTGAGCGGGTAGGAGGGACCTGGGTGAACACACACAAACTCTACATGAAGGAGGATGCTGTTAGCCTGGGGCAGGTCACGGTGCTCAGGAGGAGACGTGCCACCTGCCTCAGGAGCACTTCAACCTCAGCCACGTGAGGCAGGGGCTCACGCGTGGAACTAATTGTTCCTCTTGGAGTGTCTGTGGCTCTGGCCCATGAACCGCACGCAGAGGAGCCCGGCAGAAGCTGTATCCTGCTGAGGCCCTGAAGTGAAATGTCAAGTGTGTTGGGTGAGGAGCGGTCCTGACCTCCAGCAGGCTCTCTGTGACCATTCGGTGTGTGAGCTGGTTACTCTAAATGACAGTGTCTTACTTGGAAGAGTGGCTATTTAGCATTCCCAAAGGATCAGGAAAAACATCACAGAACCCTGTACTCCTGGGAAGTGTGTGAGTCACTGGTACCGGAGGCCATGTAGTCCTTTTCTTGGTTACTGAACTTGTGAGTCACACCTCGAGTCATTTCTTCTGAAGTCCTTAATTGTGAAAAAAAAAAGTGGGCTTGTGGTAGTGCACGCTGAGACACTGTCATGGAAGGGTTCCAGATGTCTCTCGGGCAGATGGGTTGTGAGAGGACAGAGCATAATGGCTCTGACCCGTGCTTAGCTTGTAGCTCTTTGCCGTGGAAGCATTTCCAAGGGGTCAGCAATGCTTCCAGGGTCCCTGGGAAGGTGGTCCCCACTTAGCCTTTGCAGTGCATGCTGGGGCTGCAGATTGAGCCCAAGGCCTCTGTCTGTCGCTGAGAATTCACTTTCTCCAGATCACTAAAGAGCCCTGGCTGGGGGTGCCATCAAACCGACTCAGCTTGCTTCCTCCATGAGAGTCCAGGCTGCTGGATGCTGGAGGCGCTGGGGAGGCCTGGTGCCGATTCCCTGCTTATACCTCGTGATGCTTGGATCTGTCCCTTTAAGTCAGCCACGATGGTCCACACACTCTTCCAACATGTGCTCCCTTGTTAGGATTGGAGAAATCCTGGCAAGAAACTCCAAGCACTCAGCCCCTTGGGATGGTGGCTTTTTTTCTTTCTGAGGGAGTCAGATGTGTGCCTTTTTGTCTTGCAGTGTCTCTGCCAACATCGCTGTTCTACAGAGGGAAAGGCAAAGCTGTGACCAGAAGACCCTTGAGGTGGAGAGAGTCACAGACAATGGAAGGAAGCTGGCGTCTGCACAGCACCCCAGCGCTTGTAGCTCAGGGGCAAACAGCACACAGGAAAGGCAGGTCAGGGTGGACTCCGCTGCCACACTGGTGGCTGGAGAGGAATATTCTATGTCTGGAAGTCTTCTCTTTCCTCAGGCGATCACAGGGGCCTGCAATCTGTGGAAGCTGGTTTGAATAAATGTCCCTGCTAGTGGCCAGGGTCATTTGCACGCAGGCACGGGCTCTGATTGCAGAAGCACAGCAGTCCCTCTGTTGACCTCGTGTCTTGCCAAGGCGCAGATGTTGGTCCATGTGTGGAGAGCCCTCTGGATCTCCTGGGCTTTTCCTTCTCCTTCTCAATCTTGACCTAAGCTTCCTTTCTCCAGGGCTAGCTGTTGGGTCCTGGGACTGGTGCTATTGATCAGCCTACCCTGAGGAACTGGCGGGGAAAGGCTTAACTTACCTCACTCTTGCTTTGAACCAGTAACTCATTTCCTAGTTTCATGGTTCTAAATGACAGAAAATATGGATTTTTATCTTTGCAGCTATTAACTTTGACTCGATGGGGCTACTTGTTAGGTTTTTGGACATGTTTATTAAATACGTGTGTGTGTGTGTGTGTGTGTGTGTGTGTGTGTGTGTGTGTGTGTGTGCGCGCGCACGCGCACACACACACAAATATTTTCCTTTCTTTTTCTCTCCTGTGGCAGAAATGGAGAGGCTTTTTGGCTTAGGATAATGGAAGGAGACTCAGGAGTGTGAGTGAAGGCGCAATGAAGTCACCAGTGTTAGGCTGACATCAGCTAGCGTTCTGTGTGGAGCGCTGAGAGACTTTGCACTTCTCACTGAGGTACCAATCTTGGGCATCTTTCAAATCAGCGCAGCATATAAAGACGTCCGCTCACACATCTTTACAGCCTTAGAGTATCTTATTTATGGCCACACTATAAATTGGTCTTGCCTATCACCTTACCCGTAGGTGTTTGGTTTGCTTTCTATCTTTTGCTACTACAAAACTATAAACCAGGCCACTTCCTCCATTGTTGCTGCCGCAACTGAAGGGCAGAGTCCAGTAAGCAGGACAATTAGGGCAAAGGTTACATGCGGATTTATACTTTTGATAAGGTTTCCAGATACCCGGGGGTGGCAGGAGGTCATATGCTATGCACAGCGCTCTCTCCTCACCCCTGACTCATCACAGCTTAAATTTGCATTACTCTTCTTTCAGTGTGATTGAGCTCTCTCTCTCTCTCTCTCTCTCTCTCTCTCTCTCTCTCTCTGTGTGTGTGTGTATACAAGGTTGACACAAGACATCTTCCTTGATTACTTTCTACCTTATTTATTGAGGCAAGGCATGGCTGAGCCCAGAGCTAGTCTGGCTAGGCATCTTTACTGGGGAATCACATGGCTGCCTCCGCTCCCTGTGAATACAGAAGAGTTGCCACGCCTGCTGGGCTTTGCCATGGGTACTGGGGGATCTGAGCTCTTGTCCTCATGCTTGCGGGCCAAATGAGTTATCTCCCCAGCAACCCCCTCAGCCCTCCTCACCTGTGGGTGATGTTAACGTTGAGATCATAGTAAACTTGTAAGTGAGGACGCGTGGCATGGTGGCGACCTTCTCTGCTGGGGTATGCTGTGTCTTCCCACCAGCTCCTCCTTTGAACATCTGTGAACTGTTTTTCACACTTTGATCAGGGTTTGAGGGAAGGACACTGCCTTCCGGGGTGAAATAGTCACAGGTTCTCCGGCCACTCCAAGCAAGAGCTGAGTGTGTGCTCATCCCCAGGGAGGCTCGCACATCCCTGCATATGAGTGAGAGTTCCTGATCATCTCTAGGTTCTCTCCTCTCCTCTCCCTCCTGACTTCTCCTCTCCTCCCCACCCCTTCTCCCTTCTCTGCCTTCTCCTCCGTCTTCCTGACCTCCTCACACCCCTCTCACTGACACCTTCAGGCTAGGGTGTTCTACGTAAGTGGAGGTTGTTAAGATGGTACTGACCAGGGTTTGCTAGCTATTGTACGCGTTGGGCGGGGCACTAAGCCTTTTGCACTTTGTTTCACACTGGAACCCCCACCCCCCTAACAGCTTATTTATTTATTTGTTTATTTATTTATTTATTTTTACAAGTTCAGGAACCTCAGCCATGAAGAAGTTTCAGAGTTGGCCACGTCCAATCTTGTTTGGAGTCCAGGCCTCAATGTCGACTTTTGGGTGAGGAGTCATGTGCAGATTTCTCAAGGAACCTGCTCAGAGAGCTGACACAGCCGCAGCTGAAGGGGCCAGAGCTTTCTCAGAGGCCTTTCCTACCTGGATGTGTAGGCGGAGCTGGTGGCACCACTCGCACATGCTCAGGAGGGCCCTGCACATGGATTAATTCTCTGCTTTTGCGTTTACATTTTACCATCTTCTGAAACAACTTGGGGGGGGGGGATGTTTTCAGATCCAAGTAGCAGGAACTTTCCTCTACTTAAACCAAAAAAAAAAAAAAAAAAAAAAAAAAAAAAAAATCAGCCTGGGCTGTGTTTTGTAGAGCTCTTGCCCACCATACACAAAGCTCTGGGATCCATTCCAGCCCCGAGTAAGACAGGTGTAGTGGACCTTATTTGTAATTCCAGGCTCAGAGACAAGGCATTCAGACCGTCAAGCGTGTTGTTTGCTACACAGTGAGTTTGAGGCCAGCCTTGGTTTCATGAGACTGTGTCTCAAAATAAATAAATAAATAATAAAAAATAAATTACCGTCCCTCCTGCAAACATGGCCCTGGGCTTTGTGTGTTCCTAGTCCGTTGTGCCCAGAGCTTTAGCTAAGCAGTAGGTGCAGAAGAGAATTCACTTCCGATTTGTTTCCCTGTCACCACCTGGAGACGTGTCCTCCCTGCCCAGCGGGTCCAGCCCCCAGCCGAATACCAAGGTCTTGACTTGGAAAGTTTGGACCCTGTGTGGGGAAAGTGATTGTCAGGCCTTCCCCATCACCGGCAGTGAGTGCTGCACATGACCACACACCCTTGCCCCTTTCTCTTCTTCCCCCTCGTGGCTCATTGCCTGCCTAGCGTGTCTGCGGCGTGACTCCTGTTTCATGGGGTTTAGTTTCCTGGAAGTGGAAGGAACGGTCATCGGTGTGGTTCATCTGGCTCACTGGGTCCCTGGCCAGCAAGCCGGCCTCTGTGGTCAGCCTCCTCTCCTGGGAAGCAAAGCAGAAAGGTTGGTTCTCCTTTTTATTCCCCCCACCCCCCACCCCGAAGTGTGCGTTTCTAAAGCACTGGGAGACACAGCACTCGTAGGAACTCCACCGCTCGCTCGGGATGTGGAGCCTGGAGGAAGGGAGTGGGCATCTGGCCACCAGAGCCCATCCCGAGAATCTTCTCCATCTCTGAGAACTGCAGTTGGTTCTAGCAGGAGGGAGGCGGTCAGAGGCTGTCACCACAGTGATGGGGGGTGAGGAACAAGACAAGGAAGGAGAAGAGGACTCAGGCTGTGCTCACGCGAAGCAGATTCCAAGACGGTTTTCTGACCACCCCCCCTCCAGCCTGCAGCGTTGTCCCTCCTGCCCTGCCTGAGAAGGGCACCCTGGGCCCACTGGGGGAATCTATTTTGATAGACTTTCAAAGAAAAAGCCCTATTCACATGTGCAAAACGGACTCACGTTACTTATGGGCATTTTGTGTGTGTGCCCACACACATGCCTGCATGCATGGGAAGACCGGACATGAGCCACAGCTGTAGTTCCACAGTCACCGTGCGCTTTGCCTTTTGAGGCGGGGTCTCTCACTGGCCCATAAGTCATGAGGTAGGCTCGGTCAGCTCAGCCAAGCCTCAGGGTGATGCTCTTCTCCAGCTCCCCGGTGCTGGGGTTACAAGAATCTCACGTCATCATCCCCAGCTTCTTCTCATGGGTTCTGAGACTCACACTCAGGCCCTTGTGCTTGTAAAGATATTTTCCATTCCCCCCCCCCAATTATCTTTCCCCATAATATTTTTATTGGTTATTTGGGAATTTCACGTCATGAACCCCGAGCACACTCTCTAGTTCTCCTATGTCCCCCTGCAACTTATGACCTATTCCTCCACCAGAAGAAGGAGAAAAAGAAGGAGAAGGGGAAGAGGAAGAGGAAGAAGACAAGGAAGGGAGGAAAGAAACAAGCTCAATTTGTGTTGCCTCACTGGAACATGCTCAAACCCTTTTGTTTCTTTGTTTCTTTGTTTTTTGTTTCGTTTTGAGACAGGGTTTCTCTGTGTAGCCTTGGTTGTCCTGGACTCACTTTGTAGACCAGGCTGGCCTTGATCTCAAACTTTCGTGAGATCACATACCACCCCCTCAACCCGCTTTGTATGCAAATATTCATTGTACGGAGCAATTGGCCTGGTTGAAGGCTCTGAAGCACCACAAACCCTGGACAATTGCCGACACTCAGATCTCCTGCAGCTGCCAGTCATGGCGATCCTGACTCCGGACAGGAAGGACTGGCTTCTTCGTGCACGCTAGCGGCTTCTAGATGGGTAGATGTTGAGGTGGACTGACTCAAAGCGCTGGACCTGGGCCCAGATGGTCATTGAGTTGGTCAGCCACTTCTGCCACCACCAGCAGGGCCTGGCCTGCCTTCCCCAACTCAATAGGAAGTCTCCACTTTCTCCCTCAGTGAGGCACTCATGGGTTGTCCCAAAAAGAAAAATCTGTATACTCCTAGCAGATTGGATCCTCGTGGTTTCTGTCCGCCTCTGTCTCTCTCTCTCTCCCGCCTTGTTTTAACTTACCGCCTGCCTTCATCTTTCCCCACACAATTACAGAAACTGAAGGTGAGAAGGTTTTGTTTCAGCTTTGATAGTGCAAGGCTGTTTCATGGCTCAGAATGGTTTGCCCTAAAAGTGGCTCTCACTCCCTAACCAACTACCTTACTGCTATGTTGATATTTCTTTTTGTCTGACGGACCAAGACAGCTACAAACGCAATACAGTCGGATCGACTAGCCACCCATTCATTGTAAGTCAGGGCAATGATGTGAAAATATTTTAGCGAATGGGTCCCATCATGGTTTAAGGCCAGGTTAAGTCTTTAGGGGAAAAAAAAAGTGAATCTGATAGCTTTCCTAGGGATTCTTTTTCCTATTGGTGCTTATGTGTTCCTAGCTGCTAACATTCAGACCCCACGGTGACACCGATGCTGAGGGGGTGTGTCCACGTGCCTGAGAAAGAAGTTTTTCTTTCCCGTGACACCATCTATTTCCCTGCCTTCTCTTTTTATGCTGGGGGTGGGGGAGGGGGTGGGAGGGAGGGGGGAATCCTTGGAGCACTGTGCATGACTTCTGGCCTAACAGATGTGAGCTCTGGGTGCCTCTTACTTCTTCCAGGGATTGTCCCTAATGGTGTTTGTCCACCGCTCCCTGTCCTATGCACAGAGGATCTGAGCACTGTGCCTGGGAAGATCCATCAGACATATTTACCTACACTGCTTTGTTTACTGAACTGGTCCACACACTGCAGAGAAGGCTGCTCGCTCGCTCGCTCGCTCACTCGTGAGTGGCACCGGCCTCTCAGACCCTGAACGCAGGATGTCTACATGATGTGGAAGACCCAGTGAAAAGCCAGCCATGAGACCTCTTGCTTAAAAACTAAAGCATCCTGTCAGTGACCTCAGTGTCTTGGAGTAGGAGTGGCCCTGAGTCACTACCCAGGTCATAACATCGTGAGTCCAGCTCTTCCTGTCTCTGTCACTTAGGAGTAGCCTGAGGCGTGCTCTGTGGCCCTGGCCTTTATTTGCTTCCTCGCTATTTTTAGCCTGAAAAGTGAATGAACTCAGGTTTGCAAGCCTCTGTGTTCCACTAACTTCTACTGTTGCCATTGAAAACCTGCATTTGAGTGAACTGCTGGTTTGGGTTTTTTTTTTTAATCTTTCCTTCTCTGCTTTTCTGTTTTGATTTTTTGCCTTTGGCAGCTTCTTCTTACAATGTGTCCAGATTTTCATGTTTTGCTTTGGTAATGATGCTCCCCTAATCACACCTCTGCCCCCCTTCTACCTCCCCCCCCTACTTTAGAAAATCCTCAGACAGTCTTCTCTTGGAAATATTCACACACACACACACACACACACACACACACACACACACACACAGAGAGAGAGAGAGAGAGAGAGAGTTTTTATTGGTACATATTTCACTTTTAGAGGTTATATATTTAACCTCTAAAATATTTCTGGTTTTTAAAAAAATGAGTTCAATCCTTAAATGTTTGTTTTTTTTGCATGTGGTGTAGGCACACGGTTGTGGGGAAGGCATGACCATGCATGTGTTACCTGCTTGTGCTTGTGGAGGTCCCTGTCAGGAGCACTCCCTGACTGCTCTCCAGCTCACCTTTTGAGACAGGGCGTCTCACTGAGCCTGGAGTTCTCTATTTCGGCGAGGCTGGCCGGCCAGTGAGCTCCAAGGCTGTGCCCCTCCCCACCCCACCCCACCGCCTCACCCCTCCCCGCACACCCTTCCGCCCCCACCACCACCACCCTCGGCACTGGTGTTACCTGCACAAGTGACCTCATCCAAACCCAAGTCCTCGCGCTGTGAGTGTGGCAGGCGCTTTGCTGCCTGAGCTCCTTTCTCTTCATCCTAATCCTCCCCTTCACATTCTAGCTACTTTGACCACAACTGTAACCGCTTTCCGAGGATAGCTGGATTGTCACATGATGCATTCGATGCTTTTGGGGGTTTATGCCATCCCTGCTGCTATATTTGGTGACTTAGAGGTAGGGGTCATGTTGAGGGTTGAACCCTGGGTTTTGCACAAGCTGGGTAACTACCCGTGTCTTGTAGATTTGGGTACCGTTTCAGAAATGGCTACTGTTTCAGAAATGGCTACTGTTTCAGAAATGGCTCAGTGTGCCTTCAGGTCCACATTTGTTATTCTGAAGCACTATAGGTGTTTTACAGGCAGAGGTTTCTAGTCTCCCCACAAGACTCTCACAAGAAACAGTTCCTGTCATCCTAAATGTCTGATCTCGCTGCGCCTGGGTGTTTTGAGATCTTCCTCACTGCTGGGGACAGCCAGGAGCCCTGTGGAAGCTCATGGCTGGCCTACTGGGCTGATCAGGACAGCAGCCTCTCTTTGTGTGGTGCTTTCACCTAGATGAGACTTTTGTTCTGTAGAGAAAACAGCCAATGCACCCTTGCTAAAAATGGCTGGAGCACAGTGGCTAGACAAATTTAGCACAAAATGTGAGATGTTATAAAAACAAACACTTAGAGATCTGTGGACACGGAGGGTGTTGCTCAGCGGTGAAGGGACATTTCAGTTCCCCGTACGGTGCCCTCGCTCTGCCTCCAACCGTGCCCGCAGGCCTCACTTCTGTTCCTTTCTTCTGCAGCTGAGTTTCCTGCCCCTCAAATATCTGCTTTACCAGGAAAGGAGAGCACCTTCAGCCGAGGACGTCTGACGGCAGAGGACTGGGCCGCACAGCTGAGTCGGCAGCGAAGGCAGCTGGTTGCCACTTCCTGCCTCACCCTGCAGGAAGGAGGTACCCAGGAAAAGGACGTTAGAGCTGTGACCACTGTGGATGGTTCCTGTTCCCCTCCAGGGACTGCAAGGCCTCTGACGTGGACTACTTCTGTATTCCAGAAGGGGGGACATCTAAGCACATAGACAGGATTGAAGAAGGTTCATCTGCAGGGATTTCTTTTAAATCCCTTTCTCTTGGGAGAGTGAAATGAGGTGTGTGTGTGTGTGTGTGTGTGTGTGTGTGTGTGTGTGTGTGTGTGCGTGCAGTCAAAGGTTCCCATCGAGTGTCTGAGTGTTTTCCTCAACTGTTGTACATTATTATTATTGTTGTTGTTATTATTATTATTATTATTATTTATTATTTTTTGTTTTTCGAGTCTGTGTAGCCTTGGCTGTCCTGGACTCACTTTGTACACCAGGCTGGCCTCAAATTCACAGGGATCCACCTGCCTCTGCCCCCTAAGTGCTGGGATTAAAGGCACACACCACTACGCCCGGCCTATTATTATTATTTTTAAGACAGCATCTCTCACTGAACTGGGGCTCAGCCACTGGGTAGGCTGGCTGGCCAGTGTGCCCCTGGATCCAGTTCTGCTTGCCCAGCACTGGCTAGAAGTAGGATTTTTTTTAACAGCCCTGATCCTTGCACACTCTGACCGGTTTGCCTCTTGGCTTGGCCCAGGAAAACCTGGTTGACTCTTCTTAGCTTTCAGCTTGGCAATAGTGCAGACCCTTCTGGAGTGTGTCTTGGAAGGCTCTGCCATATACTGTGATATTAATCAATTGTGTGTGATCATGAGGGTAGATACTGTTCCAT
The DNA here is from genome assembly GCF_964271855.1 of Acomys minous. NCBI lineage: Eukaryota > Metazoa > Chordata > Mammalia > Rodentia > Muridae > Acomys > Acomys minous. The sequence goes on from NC_140496.1 coordinate 2,046,899, forward strand.
GAGGGCCCTCCCTTGCTTCTGTGGTGTGTGGCCGTGGAAGTGAAATAAGTCTCACAGATGGGATTAACGATGGCGGCAGTGGCAAGCACGGGCTAGTTCTACAGATACCCATGGAGCAGTGCTCTTCCTGAAGTCCTGTGCTTCGAGAAGCCACGCTCAAGGAGTCCCCTTTAGACATGTGCACTCACCTGGGCTGGCAAAATCATTCTTTAGGGCTGTCAAGCTCCTCACCCGTCGAGGCCAACCCACCACCAACCGCTCTCCAGTCTCCTCTTGGTTTTGACATCTGGCCTGGGTTGGGAGCTGAAACACCTTGGCTCATTTTCCTGGGACCAGGGAAAAGTCTAACGTCAGAAGGAAGGGCTCTGGCTGTATTTCAGGGCTCTAAAGTGCAGATTACAGCCTGTGTGGTTTAGAAAGCAAGATTTCACACTGGGTTGTGAGCTTGAGGGCCCTGCATCTTGGGTTCACTCCCATCCCATTCCCAGGACCTGAGAGACAGCCCAGGACCGAGGGCATGCTTCTGTAACCAGTTCACAGAGGAATCGTTGAATAAACGCAGGGACAGAGTCAACGCAGGCAAACAAAAGCTGACGCCACTAACGAAGTTACTCATGCCATTTAATAAGGCCTGTCTCCAGAGGTTCTACTCCCAACTTCTTTGTCCCTAAGCAAATTTAATTCCTTGTTTTATACAAAAATAACATTACTGAAAGCCTTTCTTCTGTAGGCCTTGGCGTGTCTCACACAGTCTTATGAACGCATCAACCAAGAAACTGCAGCTGAAAGGAGGCAGATGGGTTGATCCCACTCCTCCCTGGTGCCTGTGTTCACGGGGTCTCTCCTACAGATGTTTCTTTACAAACTGGCAGAGCTTGGTGAGGCACTGCTGTCGGAGGCCTCTATGTAACACTCTCTTGTGTAGGAATTTGGTAGTGGAAAACATCAGCAGAGGCCTCTCTCTCTTCGGGCTTACCACACAAGTGCAAGGTTTTCATCTCCAACGGACCACGCTTGGCGCCAACCAGCCAGTTCCTCATTTACCCTGGGGCTCAGGCTCACTTCTGTATTTTGACACTTGCCAGTCATGCAGTCTTTACCAAAGCCACCAGTGGGAAATGACATGGCTTTCATGGAGCCTCTGAGGGCCTCTCACAGATGTGGCACCCACCACAGCACATGCTACGCCTTAGCGAGGGTGCTGGGATGCTGCGGGGGTCAGCAGATCGGGCATCAGTGGAAAGCCCAAAGGACGATGCTCCCTCCCAGCGTGGCCCGAACGTCATCCAGGATGCTTGACTTCTCACTCCAAACATTTGCAGGCTTGCCCCGAAATGAATCTTTTAGTTCTCAGAGTCTGTGCCTGATCAGATTAGCCAAAGGCTGTGCCTATGGTCAGAAAATGTTTCCTGTTCTTCCTCCTCGCCCACGGCAACTACCTTTCTGCTTCCCTCACGAGTTCTGCTCTTCTACGCACCTAAGCTCACCCAGGACAACAGCTCTGTAAGAAGACCCCCTCCCTTGACAGCAGAGATTTCCAAACACTGCACAATTTTAGGAAGATGCTGGAGTCTAGGGTCAGCAAAACAAACAAACACAGACCCTCACATCTGCTCTTACGGAGCCAGCACTCACTAGACAGCAGACTCAACATTTCTCTGTGTGTGTATGCACACACACACACACACACACACACACACACACACACACACACTCAAGGGCGCAGGCATGCACACTCACACACACATAGGGGGAGCAGAGGTTAACATTGGGCTCCATGTGGAAGGCCACACCCCTGTGTTTGTGTGGGTTCTGGGGGTCAGAGCTCCGGTCTGCATGCTTCTACAGCAAGTTCTTTGTTTCTTGAGCCATCTCCTCCGCCCCATAGTGATCTTGAACCCCACATTGGATTAAAATAGACCATAGTATATCGGGTTAACTAATTTCTTTTCTCAGAGCCAATCTCTCCGTATGATGGGGTCACAGGTGTGAAGCACTGGGAGGTGTGTAGGGCATCTAAGGGGCTTTTACAGCCCTGGCCCCCAGCCACCCATCTCCAGCTCCTTTCTAACAGACAGTCACCCTTTTGGGTCATCGAGAGTCTCCTCGCATCCCTCACTGGTGGCAGGATAGCTAGAGCAGAGCCATGGGGCGCGCATCTGTACAGGATGGAGCGTGCCTCAGCCACGGTCAGGCAAGCAGGATGATGCCTGCAAGCCAAAAGTTCACAGAGTGGTTTGGGTGAAATACAGGGTGACTGGCACTTTTGTTGGGCTAAAGTGAGCCCAGCTGCTGGTAGAACCAGGGCACTCAGAGATGCCTGAGGAGACTCTAGGTAACTGCTGGCTGTGACGGATTGTCAGGGAGCCCTCCTCACCTTCAGCTTATGCCCCTATGAACAGAATAGTGTCTGCCGAGGTATGAATGGCGGATAGGTGCCATCGGTGCCAATGCTGTCTGTTTGTTTCTAACGTGGCTTTGACCCAGGGTCCGACACAGAGTCCACAGCTGAACGGGGCCGTAAGTAAACAAGAGTTTCGTGGTATGGTTTAAAGACAGGAGCTTCCACGACCCAACTGTAATGACCCCAGTGGTCGGTGGTACTTTTCAGCCCTTTAAAACCTAACAGATCCTGACACAGCACTGTTTTGAGAAACAAGCATCAGTTGCAAAGAAGCCCTCACATCAGAGCCATGGCGTGGGCGTGGATGCCTTGTCTGGCAAGGCAGATGGCTCAGGAGGCCAGGATACCCTATACCCTCGGAGACCTCTGTCTGCAGGTAGAACTCGATGAAGATGGTACATACATATTGCCATCTTATCCTAGAGTGACAGGGAGATACAACCTCGTGCCAGTTCTGCACCATAGAAAGGGCCATGTGGATGTAGCTGGCGGTTAGCCTCGTTGCCGTGACAACACATGGACTTCCATAGCCTCAGTCTCTGCAGCTGTCAAATAGAGGGCAGGGAGCCTGCTTCTGAGGGTTACTGGGAGCACCAACTGGGAGCACCAGCACTACTAATGCATGCCGGTGCTGTAAATGTTACAATACTCAAGGCTGTGGCCAGTGCCAGAGAGAGGGGCCTCTTCCCTCACCGTCAGGGGAACCTAGCTGCATGCCGCCCCAACTGCTTTCAGTTCTGTGTGCATACCTCACCTCGCCTCGCCTCTGCCCAAACAGGCCTCATGGTGACCATTAGGCAACAAGCACTCTGTGTTTTGATTACTATGCTAATGCAAGCCCATTTCACAGTGATTACAGCGTGATGCGTGTTATCTATTGTGATTATTATGCATATGCAAATGAACAGCTCGCTCAGACATACGGTCTCATAGACTCAGTCTTGCTGGGGTATTCGGCACAAGCTTCTAAATGTTGCCCTCACTGTGTGCCGTTGTTCAAAGTGTCTTCTGTTATAACAGCAATGTAGGTCATGGTGTGTGGGGGGGGGCGGGGATGGCCAACACACAGACAGCAACAGAGTGGGGGGGGGGGATGGCCAACACACAGACAGCAACAGAGTGGGATTTAGGAAGCCGCTTCCTCGCCCTCTCCCCTGCTTGCGGAAATAACCATTGTGAAGAGTTTGGGCAAATCTTTCCAGAAATATCCCATGCCTAGACACAAGCTGTATAAATGCTTCTTCTTTGCACAAAAGCAAATCACACTGAACCGTTGCTTTGTGGCTCCTTTTTCTTTTCCACTATTTTTTGGTGTCTGGTCTAATTTAGTACTTTTAACAGCCGTGCTTGCAGAAGCCCGTGGTGGGGATGGCTGCAGGCTTTCTCCTCAGAGAAGTGGTGTTTAGGGATCATTACCAAGGTATGAGGTTTCTCTTTTCTTTTGTGAGCCAAACGTGAGCTCCGTAACCCTGTTCCCACGCTATCACCAGGACTTCCAAACCACACAGACAAACCCCTGCTGTGCCTCCAAGAAGTAGACAAGCTTGGTCCCAAGGCCTCTGCACAGTCTGTGAAGGGCGGGGTTGTGGGTGGGTCAGACACCCCTACCCTGTGATGTAGCCTAGAGGAACAGGGCACCAGAGATACCTGGCTTCCCCTCAAGGACACAGCTGTAGTCTCCTTTGGGGACCAGTCCATTGCAGTTTAGATGGTTTCTGCAACACCGAGAGGCTTTGGACAGATAGTGCTATTTTTTGGTAGTGGCGGTGATGAGACACTGTCCCGTTTTCCTGAAAGAGATGATTTGGTTGTGGTGGTTTAAAATGGCCTGCCATGGGGTCATATGTTTGAATGCTTAGGGAGTGGTACTATCTGAAAGGATTAGGGGTGTGGTCTTGTTGGAGGAAGTGTCCTGGCTTGGAGGTCTCGAAAGCCTAGCCTAGGCTCCCCCCACCCCATCATCCCGTCTCCCTCTCTCCCTCTCAGCCTGCATAACAGGATGCGGCTCTCCAGCACGTGCCTGCATGCTTCCTGCTCTCCACCATATTGATGAGGGAGTGAACCTAAGCCAGCCCCAGTTAAATGTTTTCCTTGATAAGAGCTGCTGTGGTCATGGTGTCTCTTCACAGCAACAGAACAGTGACCAAGGCACAGAGAGTTTAAGCAGAAGTGTACTCCAAAGACTCCAGAGGCAGAGGGGGCGAGAGGAGGGGGGGAAGGGAGGGGGAAGGGACAGGGAGAGGTGGAGGGGGGAGGGGAGAGGAACGGGGAGGGGGAAGTTAGTTAGGCTTGCTTTAATACTTATTACAACATGCTCAGCCCTCCCTGAGAGCAGGCATCCACCAGTAGACCTCCTGAAGTCAGTCCTTTCTAGAACCTGTTACTTCTCTGTGAGGACACACATCTGCCCCCCACTCCCCATCCTCCACCCCCATCCCCCACTCCCCATCCTCCACCCCCATCCCCCACTCCCCATCTTCCACCCCATCCCCCACCCCCCATCCTCCACCCCCATCCCCCACTCCCCATCCTCCACCCCCATCCCCCACTCCCCATCCTCCACCCCCCATCCCCCACTCCCCATCCTCCACCCCCATCCCCCACTCCCCATCTTCCACCCCATCCCCCACCCCCCATCCTCCACCCCCATCCTCCACCCCCATCCCCCACTCCCCATCCTCCACCCCCATCCCCCACTCCCCATCCTCCACCCCCCATCCCCCACTCCCCATCCTCCACCCCCATCCCTCACTCCCCATCCTCCACCCCCATCCCCCACTCCCCATCCTCCACCCCCATCCCCCACTCCCCATCCTCCACCCCCATCCCTCACTCCCCATCCTCCACCCTCATCCCCCACTCCCCATCCTCCACCCCCATCCCCCACTCCCCATCCTCCACCCCCATCCCCCACTCCCCATCCTCCACCCCCATCCCCCACTCCCCATCCTCCACCCCCATCCCCCACTCCCCATCCTCCACCCTCATCCCCCACTCCCCATCCTCCACCCCCATCCCCCACTCCCCATCCTCCACCCTCATCCCCCACTCCCCATCCTCCACCCCCATCCCCCACTCCCCATCCTCCACCCCCATCCCCCACTCCCCATCCTCCACCCCCATCCCCCACTCCCCATCCTCCACCCCCATCCCTCACTCCCCATCCTCCACCCTCATCCCCCACTCCCCATCCTCCACCCCCATCCCCCACTCCCCATCCTCCACCCTCATCCCCCACTCCCCATCCTCCACCCCCATCCCCCACTCCCCATCCTCCACCCCCATCCCCCACTCCCCATCCTCCACCCTCATCCCCCACTCCCCATCCTCCACCCCCATCCCCCACTCCCCATCCTCCACCCCCATCCCCCACTCCCCATCCTCCACCCCCATCCCCCACTCCCCATCCTCCACCCCCATCCCTCACTCCCCATCCTCCACCCCCATCCTCCACCCCCATCCTCCACCCCCATCCCTCACTCCCCATCCTCCACCCTCATCCCTCACTCCCCATCCTCCACCCCCATCCTCCACCCCATCCTCCACCCCCATCCCTCACTCCCCATCCTCCACCCTCATCCTCCACCCCCATCCCTCACTCCCCATCCTCCACCCTCATCCTCCACCCCCATCCCTCACTCCCCATCCTCCACCCTCATCCTCCACCCCCATCCCTCACTCCCCACCCCCCACGTGGGTGATTTCAGAGGAGACGCTAGCAGTCCCTGGGAACGGGTAAGATCTGTGTCAGGAGCAAGCGCGAACTCTGTCTCTGAGCGGAGCCTTCATGAGCATGGGATGATATTTTTGGCCACGATGATCCTCACGGAATGTTTTTCCTTTTTTTTTTTCTGGAAAGAAAAATAAAATGTCTCCACTTCCAATTACCTTTGTGGATAAGCAGCGATGCACAAGGCACTGTCCCGGGGACGCTCCCCCGCACATGGAGGGATCTTTTTATTGCCTAATATGCTCTGGGCCAGGCTCTCGTCGGCCCTATTTTTAGACTCTTGGGTTGACTTGGTGAATTTGGCCTCTTTTTCAGCGATCATATTAACGAACAGCAGATGGGCCGTAATTGATTCCTTTCTGTCACAATTATTTCACAGGCAAGGCCGAGCGCGCTCAATGTCTCCTCAGCGAATAGTTACCTAGTTTCTGAAAAATCCCCCGCTAGGTCTGCGAACAGGTTTCCTTTTTGGCTCGGGCCGCAGAGGACAGAGAAGCTGAGCAGGATCCAGAAGTGCTTGGATGTGCATTTGGCGTCCTTGGCAGTCACAGTGGAAACTTGGGGATCTTGGTGGCTCTGCAGTACGTTGCGAGGAGACGCTGACACTTAAAGTCTTCGTGAGTGGAGGACGGGGTGTGTCACTGGGTCCCACTGGGGCACATTTCCATCTCGGGTTGACATGTGTGGTGAGCACGTTACCCCAGTGTGTCCGCCCTCTCCGCTACACCTTCACGCACTGCTGTACATCTTGGATCCAGGATGCACTTTATTTAGTGTGTGTGTGGAGGTGTGCATGCGTGCGTGCGCGCGCACAGACACACACATATACACACACAGGTGTGCCCGTGTACCACAATGCATGTGTGGTACAGAAGGCCGGAGGACAACTTTATGCAAGTTACCTCTCTCCTTCCACCACGTGGGTTCCAAGGATTGCACTCAGGCCACCACCCACTAGTCTACCTTGCTGGTTCAGAATATGCCTTTTTGTTTCCTGTTTGACTCCACTGTGCAACTGAGGCCAGCACTGCAGCAGGCGGGGGGGGGGGTGTGGCACGGGGGGTGTTCTCACACAAAATCAAGAGATTGTGGACGTGGGGGCACAGCAAGGCAAGGTGCTGTCGCTGGGGACCTTGTAACTCGCTGCCCTCCTTCTCCTTGCTTGTTTTGCTGTGTAAGTGTACGGACACGTATGTGTGCAGACTCACAAGCCTGAGTGTACTCAGAGGAGAATGTCAGGAGCATGCCTGTTACCCCTCCATCGTATTCCCAGGAGGCGGGGAGTGTCTGGTCTAGCAACTTTCAAGCTCCAGCAATCCTCTTATCTCTTGCACTAACGTCACTGCCGCTACAGGCGCGCACACATGGTCACACTTGGTTTTTATTTATTGATACATGGGTACTGGAGATTTGAACTCAGGTCTTCCTACTTGTACGAGAAGCACTACCTCTCCCCCCCTCCCCCACTGAGCCTGCTCCTCAGCCCCTGGCTGCCTTCTTTTACAGAGGAAGCAGCTGGCACCCGACTCTTCTGAAGAATTCAGAAAACCAACGTGCATCACACTTGGCTGATGTTCAGACTCCAGCCGCTGTGTGCCCGGGGTCTGGGCTAACCCTGGGTGAGGTCTGCTGGATCTTTTTAGGTCTAGTTGTGCTGATCCAAATTCTCTCAGTTGCAGACAGGTACATGTCTACGCCCCATCCTACCCGGCACACTTCCAGGACGCCGGTTATTTTTCGGAAGCAGAAGGCTCATCGGCCCTCGAATGCATTTGGTCACCTTCTTCCTGCAGCAGACTTTCTGACTTGCGCTCCAATTTACACGTTCGCACACAAGCACACACGTTGAGGGCTGTGGCTTCTGTAGAAGACATCAGCCTCATTTTCGGGCCAGGAAGGCTTTCCTGTTATCATGGCGCCTTGTGCTGCCTGTGCTCAGAGTTGTTGTTGAAGGTCACAGAGTGGCTCCCCCATCGTCCTGTGTGCTACTCAGTCGACATCACAGGGCTTCACCCTTAGGAGCCACGGACGCCTGTGACCAAGTGGGAGCTATCACCAAGGATGGGCCAAGACTCAGGATCCTTGTCCTTTGAGTCACCATCCTTCAAGACATCCCCCAGCTGGCCACCTGGGCAGAGCATACTGCCGACGAGCTCTGCTGGCCTGGAGGTGAGGAGGCGCCTCTTCAGGAACGCTGGGCTAAGACTTCTCGCCGCTCCTCACCACAGTGTTCAAGCCCGCTTGTGTCAGTCTGGCTACGGTGGTGACTTCCACCTCCTGACACACCGAGGCGTGTCAAGAAGTGAACAGATACTGGCGTTCACCTCCAACAGGAAGGAGCACTGGTGTGCTTCGTGGATAACTTCTAGACAGGTGGTCCGCGTTCTCTCAACTCATTCCAGGTATAGCATCGCTCAAGAGTCCTAGGCCGCCCTGTCATCCAGGCCTCGCTGTCCTCATTTGTCAAGGATGGCTGTCAATGGGTACTGTGCGTCTGGCCTCTGGTGGGTGAGAATATGCACCATTTGTGTAGACTAAATAAGCAACACGCCCCAGCTTGTGTGAGCTATAATTTGTTTTAATGTTCACAGATGGTTATGATTAATAAAATGCATATTTATTTCAATGCATAGCTAAATTCATTATAGAGTTTCTTTGGGTATTTTTTTTAAAAAAAATCATTGTATATACGTGTATGCTGCCTCTCTCTCTCTCTCTCTCTCTCTCTCTCTCTCTCTCTCTGTGTGTGTGTGTGTGTGTGTGTGTGTGTGTGTGTGTTTCTGGATGTGCACACGAGGAGACATATGTGTGGAGGTCACAGGTCAGCCTTGGGTGTTGGCCCTGGCCTTTCACCTCGTTAGAAACAGGGTCTTGGTGCTGCTGTCGATGCCACGGTGGCTGGCCTATGAGCTTCCGGGCATTCTGTTCTGGCTTGCCACGGAGCTAAGCTCACAAGCACCTGCCACCATGTCCATGCCATACGTGGTGCTGGGTGTCCAGACTCCATTCCTTGCACAGCAAGCGTTTTACCCACCAAACAGCTCCTCACCTTGGTCTAGAGGCCTACTGCAGCAATAACCGCTGACCCATGCGAGTAGGCCATATTTGGGAGTGGGTAACAAAAAGACCCCCACATCTGAGAACACGAGAGCCATGTATATAGAAGAGAGCCCCAGGTGATGCTATGCAGAGTTCAAGGCACATCCCCACGTGGTAGTGATGCCAAGGAGGCAGCAGCAGCAGGGCCGATGCACAGATAAGGACAAAACCACAGCTGGCTAAGATGCTCGCTCAGCCAACTGAGTCTTTCCCAGAGGCTCTCAACCTGCCAGTCGTGACCCCTCAAGGGTCACAGGTCAGACATCCTGCATACTATATATTTACATTATGATTTGTGCAGGGAGGGGCACTTTGTTATGATTCATAACAGTAGCAAAATTACAGCCATGAAGTAACCAAAAAAAAGAAAAAAAAACCTTTATGTTTGGGGGTGGGTCATCATAACGTGAGGATCGCAGTGTTAGGAACGTTGAGAACCACTGGTTTAGACTGAAAACTTAACCAAAACTCATGTTCATGTTATTTAGTCCCTGTGCTTGTTCGATTGTTTTTGTTTGTTTGTTTGTTTGTCTGCTTTGTGGTGCTGGAAACTGAATCCATGACCTCAAACATGCTAGGTAAACATCCTACCACTTGGTTCCGTGCTCAGTTTCCCAGCCTGCTAAATGGAGGTGTTGGCCTGTTTGCGGGTCTGTGTGTCCAGCCACAGTAGTCTTCTCAGCACAGGGAAGAGGCCACACTTTCTAGGTGCTAGGACATCCCTCACCTCCCACTTCCCTGACCCCCACCCCCACCCCGAACCGTTCCTCTCTGTCACGTGACGTGGGCCCTCTGCTTGAGCTCTCTGCCAGGTTTTAGGCTTTGTGGGTCGAGCCTGTACCTGCCTCGTTAGCTAACTCTCTGCATCCCGGATCTAGCCACTGTTGGTTCTGTACAGCCTTGCAGGCTGCAGACAGACACGTGAAGGAGTCGATAGAAAGCAGGGGTGCTATTTGCTAAGCACGCTGTCTCTGTGTTTCCTCTTTGCAACGAGTTTCTTGTAGGGCCAGAGAATTAAGTGAAAACCCTATCTTCCTTCTCCTTGGTTATAGAAATAACATGTGCTCACTGTGAAAAGGAAACAAACAAACAAACAAACAAAAAAACCAAACAACCATGAGGCGGTAAGAGCGAGGGGAACTGAAGCAGCTCTTCCGGTCACGTGTCTACTGGGCAGCTCTTCTGGTCACGTGTCTACTGGGCAGCTCTTCCGGTCATGTGTCCACCAGGGTAACTCTTCCGGTCACGTGTCCATGGCCTTGTAGCCTATAGCCTTCCGAGGTCTCTATCCCCTCCTGACCACTGTTCCACCCTTCCCTGGTTTCCCAAAAGAAGACTCCTCTGTGCTACTACTGCGTGGCTCTCTGTGCATTCGGTGTGGGAGGCAGGAGGCGGTCAGAAGAGCCCTTCCTGAGGCACTGCTCAGGGGTAGCTTGCCCTGGCCTCAGGCTCCACCGGAGGACCCAATCCAGGCTGAGGAGCCATCCTTGCCTTCCTCTCTTTTTGTCCGTGGGGCCCCACCGGACACACTGTGTCGCCGGCCTGTCCCCTCTGCGCACTTTACTCTGCTGCCACTGCTCATAGAGTGGCCCCCTTCTCACCTAAACATGTTTAAATGGACTGTTTTGATGAGTTGTTCTTCCTGTCCAGACTGGACCGAGACACATCCGCAGTTATACAAACAAGAGTCCTTCCTGCACAATCTGGTCCGTAGCCTGCGCTTTAACATTAACGCCATCCATTACGAGATCCTTGTAGTTTTCAGCGCTGAGAACTAAAACTTGACTTAAACTTGAACTAAAACTAAAACTTGAACTAAAATGTGCTTAGCAAATGCTTTACTGTTTTCATTTTTATTTGCCAGTTTATATGTGCGTACTTAGACGTGTGTAGACGCGTGCTTGTGGGGGGTCAGGGAACAAATGCAGCAGTCAAGTCTCTCCATTTTGTGGGTCCTGGGGTCCTCGGGTCATCAGGCTCAGATTTTACCCACTTAGTCGTCTTGTCTTCCTCTTTTTATTATTCTTTTTGTTTGGAGACTGGGGTCTGACTAAGTTGCACAAGCTGGTCTCAAACTTCTGACCCTCTGCGCCGGCCTCCTGAGCAGCTGTGGCTCCTCTAGGAACCCTGCCTTCCACGCCAGCAGGCACAGCCCATGCTGATAACATTCTCCAGCCGGATTTAACTAAATCCCATGGACCGAACCCACGCAGCGCTTAGGTAGGATGCTGCCCTCGCTCTCACGCGCTAGGCTGGTAATCGGTAACTAAAGTAAAGGTGGTGGGGAGGACCATCCGGCTAAGAGCATGAAGTGGACACAGAAGAAGGGCTTCCTGGAGCAGGGGCATTGCTGTGGTATGCCGGGGGTAGAGAGACTTGAGCGGTGGGGACTGTGAGCAGGCGACGTTCGAGGTGGAGCTGGCTGGCATGGAGCAGCAGAAGGCCTGTGGTGCCCTGAGCAGCAAGGAGGAGCCGCCTGCGAGCGTGCAGGGTTGACTGAGCCTTCGTCCCCCTAGAGAGCTCTCCCTGTATTCCTTCCGCAGAGCAGTTTTCTGGAATGACTGTCATTTTCCATTTTCCCTCCAGAGCGTTATTTCCAGGCGGCTGGCTCAGTTCCCTCACATCCTGTCACACACCCATATGGCGGGAGTAGATGCTAGCGGGGGGTGAGCCTGAATGGATGACCCGCTGGTGGCTCAGCACTCTGTGGGAAGCTGTCTGCAACCCACTCCTGGTGACAAACCCGCCCTGCTTCCAAGTTCTTTGAGCTTTTCATGGGGTCACCCCTTTGAAATGCTTTGTGGAAGGGGGCCCGCGCTGACCTGTCTCCAGGCTCCACAGATTTCTCTTTCCGACTGTGGACCATCAGAGGGACAGTTTGGGAGAAGAGTTCAGGGTCTCCCTGCTCCCGTCCACAGAGAACCCAGCAGCACCTGTTTCTCAGAACAGACTACGACTGGAGATGGGCTCCCAGTGGTAAGAGCCAGCCTTCTTACCCCTGGCCTTACCCCCGGCCTTACCCCCCGCAGGCCACTCCTCCTCCGGGCCACCTGAGAGCTCTCAGAAGCACAGCATCCCTCCCTGGCCTGGAACTCACCAAGTCGGCTAGGCTGGCTGGTGGGCAAGTCCCAGGAATCCTCCTGTCTCTGCTTCTCCAGCAACTGGACTACCAGTGAAGGCCACTGCACACGGCTTTTTCACGTGGGTTCTGGAAATCAAATCAGGTCTTCTTTTTTTTGTTTGTTTGTTTGTTTTGGTTTTGGTTTTTCGAGACAGGGTTTCTCTGTGTAGCCCTGGCTGTCCTGGACTCCCTCTTTAGACCAGGCTGGCCTCGAACTCACAGCGATCCGCCTGCCTCTGCCTCCTGAGCGCTGGGATTAAAGCCATGCGCTATCACGCCAGGCTCAAATCACGTCTTCTTAATTACTTGGCGAACCCTTTACTGACTGGACCTCAGTCCTGTTTTTTTGTTGTTGCTGTTTTTTGTTTTTGTTTTTGTTTTTTTTTTTTTGCTTCTTTGTTCTTTGTTTTATTCTAAGACAGAGTCTCACTCGGTCCTGGCTGGCCTGGAGCCCCGGCCCCCAGCCCCATAGTCCACTCTGCTTCTCTCAGACTTGCAGCGTGTCCTTGCCTTCGCCTCCTGAGTTTTGGGGTAATGGGTGTGAGCTCCCATACCTAATAGTACTGGTTGCTTTCCTGTCTTTTTTTTTTTTTGAGGAGACACCTGGCATGAAGGTTCACTTTGCACACTAGTGTTTCCTGTGTTTTACTTGGAACTCCTGTGGGAAGTGTACGTTCCTTTGTTCACAGACTCTGCTACTTTCTCATGCAACACCAAGTCCCTAGGATGAGGGCAGCAGGCAGCAGACATCACTCTGGGAAAGGGAAGCTGGGGAGGGCTGGAGTTTACCAGGCTTTCAAAACAATTCCCTGTCCGCGAATTCTTCATCCCCGACCCCTGGAAGAAATGTTAAATAAACTTTGAGCATCTGGCTTGCGGTCTGCACCCAGTTTTTCTGCCGGACTCCTGAGAGTGCACACACATTGCAGCTTGTGGAGGCAGGTGAAGGGAACCAGGACAGGCAGGTGGAACCTCGGTGTGTCTTGTTACAACCGGCTTGTAAACACCCAGGAGAACCTGCTGGCTTGTTGGAAACCCAGACTCTAAATACTGTTTACTTCTGAATAATTTGTAAATCCTTTCCCAGCTCGAACAGCCATAAACTCCTGCAAAGCACTTTATAAATACTCATTAGAGTCTTACAAAAATCCTTTGAGACCTGCATGATTATCTCCATTTGGCAGGTGAGTAAACTGAGTCACGAAAGTTGAAAGATCTGCTCAAAGCCATGCCAGGGGCAGGGGCAGGGCCGAACTAGAGCTCAGACTTCCAGGCTCCTCAGCAGGTGAGCTGTCGCACAGAATGTGCTGGGTCAGCCACAGCCAGGCTCCTGCAGCCAGAGCCCCACGGAGCCCTGGGTTCTGTGGGACACCCTTCATTGGCTCCTGGGGTTTGACTGAGGTTCCCCCGGCTCCCAAGAGCCTTAGCTTCAAGGTCAAAGGCTCCAATTGGAAGAAGCCTCGGAGGGAGCTGTCTGTCCAGCATGTGTGGCAGGTTCCCCCACTCAGCTGTATGGCCTCCTGTGCGTGGGAAGAGTGGCCTGTGCAGATTGAGCAGACAGATCATGGGCTCAGCTTTCCGGCGTGCAGAGCAGCCCAGAGTGGTCTATTAATGGAGTCTAGTAAGCACTCTGCGTTGCTTCCCACTTCCTGTTTGTCTTTTTAAACGATTTGTTTTTATTCATGTGTTTGCATGTGTCTGGTTGGGTGTGGGCATGGGCGTGCGGTGCACAGAGGCTACACGAGGGTGTCAGGTCCCCCAGGAGCTGGATTCAGAGGTGCTTATGAGCCATAAGATGTGGGGTACTGGGGCCTGAACTCTGGCGCTCTGGAAGAGCAGCAAGTACCCTTAACTGGTAACCCGTCTCTCCAGCCCCCTGACTCTCTCACATTGAGTTCTGTAACTCACAGGGAAATGGAAGAGGCCATCTCCTCGGTCACAGTCGAATGTAAGCACGGGACTCAAGCTTGGCCAGGTGGGAGCCCGTCCTGGACCTCTGAGTGTGGAATGACTGATAAGCAACCACATTGGGACCCAGCGACTCCATGATGGCGGAGTGGTGGTCTCAGCATGCCACCCTGGTTAGCTGTGGTGCTGTGGGGGGTCACAGGATGACCCCTGAGACAGGGTCCTAGGGAGGCCTCCTATTCCCAGGTTGCCACTGCTGTGCGTGACCTGGGCTATGGTTGCGGCAGCCTGCCCTAGCCTGCCTGCTTGGCTCCTTTACTCGCTGTCACAAAGTCCAGAGTTGATCTGTGAGTTTACGGCAACCATTTTAATTTGGACCCTTTCTGGTGTTAGTCATGAGTGGATATCTGTTGGTTTGTGCATAAATGACCCCTAGATGGGGCATTGGGGGGGCGGGAATCCTTTTCTTCTCATCGCACTAGAGAGATGAGTCTTAGAGGCAGATGTGCAGTTGACAGGTACTAGCCATAAGGGCTGGGAAAGCTAGAGGGCACTTAAAGAAGATCCAGGACATCCCTGCCACATGACATGACCATGCGCCTTTATCACCCTGGCGCTACCGTCCCAGGCCCTGTAACTGCACGTGTATAGCCAACTCAGCATCAGCACCCTTTGCCCAGTCTCCTTCCGGATCCCTCTTAGCAGGCTGCTTCACCTCCAGGCTCCTTTACCTGCTTAGATCTGACGCAAAGTCCGACTCCTGGCTCCGGGAGCAGCCAGCACAGGAGTGGTGCAGGCTGGGGTATCAGGCACTTAGGGAATAACCTTCGCACCTAGGCTGGTAGCCTCAGAGGAAGCGTCTCTTAGAGATGCCGAGAAGACGATGTAATCGAGTGCAGAAGATGGCTCAGTGGCAAAAACACTTCATTTTGGGAGTGGGTGGGGGAGTAAAAGGGTTTATTTGGCTTGTACCTCCACGTCAGACTCCATCACCGAGAGACGTCAGGAAAGGGACTCGAGGCAGGAGGACGAGGCAGGAACCGAAGCAGAGATCACAGAAGAGTGGTGCTGACCAGCTTGCTTTTGTACAGCACTTTCCACATACGCTTGAGGATTCGGATTTCGATCCCCGGAATCCATACAAAGTGGGGCCCAGCAGCACACCGTTCTGTAATGCCAGAGCTCCTATTATGAGATGGGAAGTGGAGATCGGTCCAGAAAGCTTCAGAGACTCGTGAGATGGCTAGCCTGGCCTATGCAAGTTAAATAAGACACCCTAGTCAAATGGGTGGAAGGGGAGAACTGGCGTCTGATGGCTGTCCATTGCTTCCTACACATGTAATAGCATTACATATGTGTACACGTGCACACACCACACACACACACACACACACACACACACACACACACACACACACACCACACCACGCACACACCCCTCCGGTGCTCACTGTGTCCAGTCTTATTTGGTCCAGTCTCCCTAACATCCTCATGAAAAGGATGTTATGATGTCACCTAATTTGCATACAAGATACTGAAGTGAGGTGATTTATCCTAGCCACCAGCTCCCGGGGTTACATTCGAAGAGCTCATATTTTCTGTCACCTCACAGCAATGCCTGAATAGGTGCCTCTTGGGTGATTCTCAAAGGTTGGGGGGTGCACTGACATTCCACGGGAGGGAAAAAAATGACATAATTGCAGATTTTCAGGGTTCTCACCTGGAGAGAGTTTAGCTCAGTCAGCCTTGGCAGTGAGGAGGCTGAGACAGATGAGTAGCCAGCATCCTTGGTGAGTCTGAGAGACTTGCCCCACACTAGGCATCTGGAAACACTGCGGACTAGGCTCAGGCGGTGCTCCCCCTAACACCTGGTGCTCCTTCCTGTTAGCCTTCAGGCTTCAGAGGGCTCAGTGTAAGCGACAAAGACAAGTCGGTGGGCAGCGGCTTCAAGACAGCATCGGCTGTCACCCATAACCTCGGGTATACAGGAAGAGGCCCAGTAGCTGAGCTCATCACAGGCCACTAATAAGCGAGAAGCTGGGGGTGTTTCTGTGCCTCGGGTTTCATTACACTGTGTGTGTGGGTGATCATGGACCTTTGTGTTGGAGAAGAGGCTAAGGTAACACCAGTTGCTGCACACTTTGTGACATTTAACGGCTACTGGATCCGTTCTGTAATTGACTTCTTATAGGTAGTTAAAATGTGGAGCTTCTATCCCAGGATTCAGACTCCCTGCCTGTGTCAGAAGTGTCCGTTAGCATGGCAGCAAATGCTATTGCGTTTGTCACGCCACTGTGCTTGTCAGCACCCTGGCCTGGGGACAGGGCCCTGTTCATCCCTTGGGGACAGGGTTGATGGAGGGTCTGCCATCGGCTACATACGTCTTTCTGAGATTGTCCCGGCTGCGGATACCCAGCAGAGACAGTGAGGGTGTGCCCAGGATGCGCCGTGGCCAGACACATTCCATTGGCCAGCACTCCTTCCCCAGGCAACACTGGCCTTCAAGGAGGTGACAGAATGTGGCAAGGCTGGGCCGGGGAGACCTGGGAGACAGCCACCCAAGCTTTCCTGGGGCTAGGGGGGCTGCAGACAATCTAAAGGAGTGACCGAGTGCCACACACGTCAATGTGCATGCTTCTGAGAGGCTGGTGGCGTCCCACCCTGGGTCTCCTCTCTGAAGTGTTCCCACACTGGACCTGGCCTTCAAACTCTCAACTAAGAACAAATGATATATTAGGGCCGCCCCTCCTGCATGCTGACGTCAGCCTGCCCACCTGGCCTGTCTCATGGCTTTGGTTCTTTGGCCGCTCATCTTCACAGCAGCTCTGAGTCTCTGCGTGCCTCCTCAGCATAGGCTGGCGTGAGGAACCAAGGGGTAAGTGCAAACGTTTGGCCTCTGAGAAAAGAGTGTCGATTTGGATCAAGAGAGGCCTTGGAAGAAGATTCCCCTAGAAGGGAGACTTTGGGTGCTGAGGCCACCTCCGGGGAAGGTGACAGTGGCATCGGCTCCTCTTTTGTCTCGCTGTCCATGTCGCGGGGGCAGTGAGGTGTAGGGGACAGAGTCTGCTGGATAAGAACTAGGACGTGCATTCGGCAAAGTGCTTGTGTTGCCTCAAAGACTTAAGCTTAGTCCTTAGAATCCATGTTTTAAAAATAAAAAGCCATCCGTGTGGTGGCACGCACCTGTATCCCAGTCCTGGGGAGACAAAGATAGGCCTCCCCCAAGCCTAGCCTACTTGGTGGGATCGGAGCTAGTGAGACACCCTGCCTCAAAACGAAACACAAAAAAGATGGTTGTGTCCAGAGAAAGGACCCTGGAGGTTGTTTTCTGACCTCCACATGCACACATGTGTGTGCACCCCCACACATGGATTGGATGAAACACACACACACACACACACACACACGAGAACTCAACGGTTCGACTGTGTGGGAGCACTCCTGTGAACAGGCTGAGGGAGAAGGCATGGTTGGGGGAGGGCGTCTCTCTGCTTCCCTGAAGTGTCTCAGGGCGGCTTTCCCAGATGTCTCCCTTGAAACAAACACTGCGGGCTCTCCAACTTTTACCGCTCAGTGACTCAGTTTCCCCCACTGATAAAAAAAAGGGGAGGGAGGGGGAGGGACAGGTCTACAGTTCTAAACTTGCTTGTAAAACACACAGGAGAGCCTTGGGGTAAAGGTGGTATTTAGGTGAGTTCAAAGTATTATGTAATTATTTTATTGCCCCTTTTATTCCTGAGATTTTTCTATTTACTCAGCTTACAAACCCAGGCCAGAGCCATAAAACCACTTTTATGCAAGCGCCTCTTGCCCCCATGTGCAGCAAGTGCGGATGGCTTTGCTGTGAAAGTGTTTGAATGGAGGGTGGAGACGTGTGAGCCATCTCAGGCAAACGAAGGTCGTTACCGCAGCCCCTGAAGCTGCCTGGACCAGTTGCATTTTTCAGCCTCCAGTGACCACCTTCTACCCCGTGATTGAGTTCCTTGGGCATGGTGGACAGACAGTGAGGATGGTCTGAAATACCAAATCTACGTTTTAGTTTTTCTTTTCCATTACCCTTCTCCCCGCCCCCAACCTATTCCCTTATATTTGTTTGAGATATAATCTCACTATGTGGGCCAGGTTGGCCTTGCTCTCACTACTTGGCTAGCACAGATTAGCCTCAACTTCTCATGTGCTGGAGTTTAGACATATCCACACACCCCCCCTTTTTTTAAATTGTGCTGTTTTTGAGAAAGGGTCTCTCAGGTGGTCCAGGTTGACTTTGAACTCAATAGGCAGCTAAAAATGGCCTTGAACTTCTATTCTTCCCGCCCACAGCTCCCAAGAGACTGCAGATGTGTACCACCCCTGCCCAGCTTCCCTGACTCTTCTCATAGACACAAAGCTGGGTCTTGCGCCAGGCGTGGTGGCGCATATTTTTAATCCCAGGTGGATTGCTGTGAGTTCAAGGCCAGCCTGGTCTACAAAGTGAGTCCAGGACAGCCAAGGCTACACAAAGAAACCCTGTCTTGAAAAAACAGAAACAAAGCAAAGCTAGGTCTCGCTATAAACCTATCCCAGCACCATTACCCGAGCACAGGAAGCAGGAAGCATGAACTTGGAAGATGCCTCATTGGCTGACGGGACTCCTCGGCAAGCCGGAGTCCCTCTTACACTGCCCCAGGGTGCAGTGGTGGGGAGCTTCGTTAGCTAGCATGGGGGAGCCCCATGCGTGTGCTTTGAGGGGGCATATCTGACTCTACATTTGGGTGCATCAGGCTGTGAGCTGTTGCTCTCCAAGGATGCCTGAAATGCCAGCTGCGCTTGGCCCCACATCGCTCTTGTTTCTGGTGCTAGCCTTGGAAGGCGGATGTGAGGAAGACTGGGCGAACTCTGTCATCCCAAGAAAAGGACGCTGTGGCCATGGGGTCATTTCCATGATGGTTCTTCCTTTGTTTACAAACCAGTTCACACGGTCCTGTTAGAACAGCACCGTGGGGCCAGTTTACAGCAACGGGAGTTCCAGGGCAACAGGCTTGTTGCTTTTCTGGTCCTCAGCTGGCCACTTCCAGTCAAAACAAGAACTGTGTGGCTCCCTGTAACGGAATGCAAGGGAGGCCTCTCCTGTACCAGCAGCTGTCCTCGAGCAGACCACGCGTTCAGGGCCACCCCACAAGTCCCACTGTGTGGTTAGTCTGTAGGGCCAGAGAACTCACACTGCACCCTGAGCTTGAGAAACTTATGTACACTTTGCCGGGTGTTTCGCCTGGACAAGCCCAGTCTATGCTTCACCACCAGGAATCTCATTTCTAAGAGACTGGAGAGCTGCAGCGGTCATCCTAGAGCCCCTTGGGACATCACTAGCAGTCCCACCCCCCGCCAGAGACCTGCCCTTTTCTGTATGGCAGATATCTTCTGCCATGGACCACCACAAGCGGAGCCACAAGACAGCGTGGTGGTCTATTTCCCCCTCGTTCCCTTTCCCTGTGGCTGTAAGGTGCGGCCGCACTCAATGATGGCGGCAACAGCTATATCGCTCCCGCGCATGCGCGGACGTAAGCCCTCTCAATGCACCCCTCCCGAACAGGGGCATGCAAATGAAGCACTCAGGTGCGGCCCTCTCCACTGCGGTATGCTAATGAGGCATCCAACTACAGCCTATGAGACTTTGACACGCCACGTACGGACTGTATCTAAACGGCGTGCTCGCAGGCATTTGGGGTCTTTCACTTCAGCTTCAAGGGCGCTCCCAATAAAGCACGATTGAGAAGAATCCTGGTGTCCGTGTCATTCCTGCCGGCGGGAGGGCGTGACACATGGCCACCCTCCCGGCTCAGTCTTTTGGTCTCCCTCATAGATAGGATCTTGTCAATGCCCTCTTGTCTCACTTCTCCACCTCAGCTTACTTCCTCCAGCCTGTTCCCCAAGCAACAAGAAAGATGCTGCGTCTGAGCCCCATGCAGGTGCTCTCCCTAGCCACCTCGGAGGCTGAAGCAGGAGGAATCAAACTTCAAGACTTGCTTGGGCTACAGAGTGAGTTCAAGGTCACCCTAGATGGCTCAGCCAGACCCTGGCTCCCTGGCAAAGCTCCAATCTAACCTCGGAGCCTGTCTCTGGCACCACAGACCTCTGCCATGAACCCCCTCAGCTGTGCAGTAGGGCAGTGAGTTCCCTTGGCCTTTAAATTCCTCGCTTCTGTTGCATTTCCAGTGCCCATAATAAGCTTCCACCACCTCCCCCTCTCCCTCCCCCCCCTTCCTCTCTCCTCCTCCCCTCCTCTCCAAGGCCTATAAGCCCCCTGAGAATGGGAGGCAGCCTCCATGACCCGGAAGCGCTTCACATTGCTATGCACACAGAATGTTCACCACGCTTGTAACAGTCTCGGGGTTGTCTGCCTTGCAGAGGCTCTCAGAGGTGCCAGCCATGCTGTCAAGAAGCCACGCTGCTGGAGTCTGGGAGCTGTCTATGACAGGCAGGGCTGTTGGCCATGACTCTTGGGATGGCTGCAGGACACGGGAGGTGCTGAAGGGTTTCTCCAGGACAGCAAATAGAGCCTAGAGGAGAGCCAACCCTGGAGCCTGTCGGGGACAAGGTGAGGACCAGGGGGTGTGCACAGGCCCACCCGAGTGGCTCTGAGGTGGCCTCCCCTAGCACTGACTTCCTCCATGCTGGGCTTTCCTGCTCTCCAAAGGAACCAGAGAATAATACGTACAAGGGAGTGAGTCCTGGTCTTAGCTGTGGAAAGCTAGAATGAACGGATGCTAAAATCAGATTTTCTTACAATGTGCCATGCTTGTGATGTTTTCCCCCAGTCTATTTACACAGAGCAATGAAACTAGAAAGAAAGAAAAACAAATAAACACTGACATCAACAGAATCAATACACACATACACACATTCTCACACACACACACCACACACATTCATGCATGCAACACACACACACCACACACATTCACACACACACCACACACATTCACATACACACACCACACACATTCACACACACACACACCACACACATTCACACACATACACACCACACACATTCACACACATGTACACACCACACACATTCACACACACACCACATACATTCACACACATACACACCACACACATTCACACACACACCACACACATTCACACACACGTACACACCACATACACTCACATTCACACACATGCTTGCACTCACACACACCACACACTCACATACATACGCAAACATGTGCACACACACATGTACACACACGCAAGCACGCGAATCCACATGCATGCCCCCAGCTCTGAGCATGCATGAACTTTAAGGTCTCCCATCTATCTTCCTGGCCTGGTCAGGCTGGTTCAGCTGACTCTTCCAGCCTCCTAATTCCTCTCTCAGATCCAGTTTCCCATCCTAATTTTTATGGTGTTTCCCAGGAATTAATTGTTAACGTTTTCCTTTTCTCCCCAAGCCCTCCGTTATCAGAGTGCCCCGAGTAAAGATTAACTCCGCTCAACAGAAGCATATTAATCATCTACAGACTTTGGGCAAATTATTCCCGGTCACCTCCCCCTAAAGGTCCCATCCCACAGCAGCTGACCTTCACCAACACGTGGTCTAGAGGCTCAGAGAAAGGCAACCTTA
Source organism: Acomys minous (assembly GCF_964271855.1). Taxonomy (NCBI): domain Eukaryota; kingdom Metazoa; phylum Chordata; class Mammalia; order Rodentia; family Muridae; genus Acomys; species Acomys minous. Next base: position 2,068,773 of record NC_140496.1, read on the forward strand.
GGAGAGCTGATGAGCCAAGCAAGGCCACAAACTGCTGAACAGCGGGTGACGCTGCCGTTCTGTGCTTTCCTAACCCAGCCACTGTTGCTCCAAGACCCTATAAAAGGACTGGGCTGTGCCGCTTAAAAAAAATGTTTCGCAAGCCGGGACCTAATCTACGGTACATTCTTTGTTGCTGGGAGACTCAGAGTGGCTGTACAAGCTGTTCTTTCTGGGAGTCATAGTTCAAAGTGTCCCGACCCAAACACACATGTGTTGTCATTGTGCCCGTCCTTTGCGTGGGGCTGGGACATCCGATTTAGGAAACCTCTCCTGAGCAAGCAGGCCCAGGCAGCCAGGATCCACAGCCAGCAGGGTGGCTCTAGACACAGTAATTCCAAGCTCCTGCTGTGGGGAGGTGACCTCCTTCTAAATGAAGTGGCGGCTTCTGTCCAGGAAGCAAACGGAGCAAACGGAGCAAACAGAGCAAATGGAGGAGGAGGAGGAAGAGGAAGAAGAGGAGGAGGAGGAGGAAGAGGAGGAAGAGGAGGAGGAAGAGGAGGAAGAGGAGGATGAGGAGGAAGAGGAGGAAGAGGGGAAGGAAGAGGAGAAAGAGGAAGAGGAGGAGGAGGAGGAAGAGGGGAAGGAAGAGGAGGAAGAGGAGGAGGAGGAGGAGGAGGGGCTGATCCCACAGGTCTCTCCTGGCCTGGGGCTGCAACTGTTGAAGCCAGGATGAATGATGGCGTGTGGCCAGCACAGCCGAGTGTCCGGAGTGGCATGGTGGAAAAAGACCCCCTCATCCACTCGGCAGAGTTCCTGCAGAGCCCAGGCGAGGGGGAAAATAGGCTTGCGTCCAAATTCCTGCTCTGTTTGGCTTGCTCTCCTTCCTCCTTGGAGAAGACTGGAGTGGAGGGGAGAGGTCGTTCACAGGGGGACCGAGGCCAGAAGCCTGCCAGACTTATTAGGAAAGATGTTGTTGGGGTCCTGGCAAGGGTTCTGCATCGTCCCGCCTGCCCCAGTGTGACTGGTTCCTGTCACCCTGGCTGACTCCCGCCAGCCCAAGCGCCTCGCTGCCCCACATTCAAACATTTCCACATTAGGCCACCTGCATGCCTCCCTGGCAGTGGGGGGAGGTGCCTGCTGACCTGGGGTGGCCTCGCCCGCCCTGCCTCCCTGCAGGTACAATTGCTCTTTTCTGGGTCAGCCTTGTGATCTGGTGTCCAGGCACTTGGCAGAATTTAGCAAATGTTCCTCAGGGCTCTGTTTCTTGGTTACACTATTCACACTGACACCCTTGGGCCATGGGGGAAGGGAAAAGGGGGCGGGGTTCCTGTCTCTGTCTCCTGCCCTGCCCTGGTTAGAGGGCCTGGTTGCCCAATCTGCAGCCCCTTGGAGGAGGTGGGCGGTTCTGCTTCCTTGGTTGATCTTTAGTCCCCTTCCCTTTCCGTTGGCCTGATCTCTCTTTTGGACCCAGAGCTGGAGCAGAGGTTACTATTCGTGACGCACTCCCACATTTGGGCCTGTGCAGCCAGACGTGGCTGCCTCGAACCCACGTGACTCAGAGCAGTTGAATCACAGCTGTGCCAAATGGAGCTGGGCAGCTGTGCCAGCCGTGGGATGGATTTCGAAGAGTTCCTTAAAAAAAAAAAGTGAGCACTCTCACCTGTTGAAGCAATAATATTCTGCAGGAAATGTGTTCAATAAAATATGATCTAAAAATAAGTTGCACCTGTCTGTTTTGACCTTTAATAAACATGGCTACTAGAAAATGCCATCTATGAGGTTAGTGTTGTATTTCAGTTGGACAGTCCTGCTTGACAACTGTCTCCACAGAGCATGGCCTCTTCCTAGCTCGTGGCCTGCTGAGGGCTAATTCTAACCCCCACAGGTCTCTGCCTGCTGGAAGCTCTAGGCTTCTCTACCCCCTGTGGCAGGCTCCCACAATGCTTTCTTCAGTGTTTCTGGCTACTCTTCAGCCCAGGACTGCTGCATCCCATGCAGGAAGCCTTCTTGCCCACACAACCTTAGAAGCTTTTGTCCACGTGACTGTCACCAGACGTTCTGTTGTTGAGGACAGCATTTGTAGCCACAGAAGAGTGCTCCAGGACCACGTGTGGGTGAGTGACCCAAAGGGCAGAGAAGACCCAAATAGGACTAAAATTTGGTCTTATTTATTTTTCCACTGTGGGAGGTAATAAATTATTAACCTTAGTCTGGATATTTTGGTTGCTGAAGGGAGTAACTATCCACCTGGTCTTGCCTTCATATCTGCCTGGTACTAATTGAAAAAGATTTGGGGGGCCAGTGAGATGGCTAGGGGATAAAGGCACTTGCTGCCAAGTCTGATGGCCTGACTTTGGTCCCCAGGAACTTCATGGTGAAAGGAGAAAACCCACTCCGACAAGTTGCCCTTTGACCTTCACGCGCATGGCGTGACAGACGTGCCCTGTATATAGATAAATGCTACACAAAAATGTAGAACATTTTTTGGAAAATTTTTTTTTATGAAAAGCACTACATTTTGGAGGGTGAGGCAAGGTCTCTCCACGTAGCCCTTCCTCACCTTGAACTTGCTCATCCTCCTGCCTCTGCCTCCAAAGCTAGTATTTCAAGTGTGTGACTGAGAAGTTTAAATCAAAACCAATTTCCCATAACACAAGTTCACCTCTTGGGACACGCTTATGATAACTGCACCTTGGCCCAGATACCCTTCAACATGTATGAAGGGTAGCTTCGGCTTGGGCTGCACCGTGTCTCACACACTTGGCCTGTGGACCTCATCACCAGAATCACAACCAGTCCTCGTGCAATACCCACCCAGATCTAGAAGACTTTGAAAGCCCAAGAAAAGGGTGTGAAATACCTCCAATGCAAATAAGATAAAATAAAACTAACAACATTTATAGTGATTGAGTGATAAGTTCTTGTATTTGAGGTCACTTGGGTTATGTTTATCCTTAAACCTAATCTCACATCTTTCTTTCTTTCTTTCTTTCTTTCTTTCTTTCTTTCTTTCTTTTTTCTTTTCTTCTCGTCTCCCTCTCTCTCTCTCTCTCTCTCTTTCTCTCTCTCTCTCTCTTTCTTTCTCTCCCTTTCTTTTTCTAAAAGCAGCTTCTAGAACAAGTCTTAATGGACACATGCAGCTCATGCTACATCTCTGTGAGAAACTACAGAGAGCCAGGGAGATGGCACAGACATAAGATGTTTGCCATGTGAGCGTGAAGACTTGGATTCAACCCCCAGAACCCACATGAGAAAGCCCAGCCATGTGCTTCTGTAGCTCTGGGGCTGGAGGCGTGGGCATGGGAGGATTCCCCAGGGCTAGCTGGCCAACGCCCAGGCTGGTGAGAGGTGGTGGCATCTGAGGTTGGCCTGTGGCCTCCACACCCGTGGCATGCCCCTGCAGGTGAATGGAAGCACATACGTATGGTCGCTCCGACGCTACCGTGTTTTGTTTTATTGTGAGACATTTACAGATGTGTCTGAACATATCAATTGGGTTTTAAATAGTTTAGGGGCCTAGAGAACTTTTGAGAACTAGGGGTGCAGCCTTCCCTCCACCCCACCCTCAAGATGTCCGCGCAGTTGCATTAAGCTCTGACTTGGGTTCTTCCGGGCTGGTCTCCTCTAGGAGATCCACCTCGACTTGCTTTCTCCAGAAAGGGCCCAAACAGGCCTCTAGGGGGGAACTCCCAGGTTCCGTAGGAACTTGCTGGGGGGTAATTACAGTGTGCAGACCCTCCTGCACGCACACTTAGTCATAATTACTTACCTGAGCGGCACCAGCCATGTGCTGGGAGCTTAGCAGAAGGGGGGGAGGCGCAGCAGGCTCCACACCTTGAGCTTGACCTGTCAGGCAGATTTCATGGCACCTGACTGTTTAGCCCGAGGGCTGATTCATCCCCAGGAAGGGAGCTGCAGATGCAGTCTGCTTCCACAGCCTGGTCTCTGCTCTCCTGTCTCTTAGGAAGGGAGAAAACAGAGGCATCTGTGTGCTCCAGAGGCCTCTGGGAAGTTAGCCTTTTGATGGACACACATATGCAAAAATGTTAGAGTCTGTGTAGTTAACCTACTGGTATTTTTGTTTTGTTTTTTTTTAGTGCCTTACACACAGGGTCCTAAATAATTGTCTCCCTCCCCTTCCCAGAGTAGGAACCACTCCTGGATGACAGTCGGAGAAATTGTTAGTAATCCGGCATCCCTAGCTATTTACACACACACACACACACACACACACACACACACACACACACACACACACACACACACGTGGAATGCAGCCAGAAAGGAGAGACGGAGATGCGTCACAGGAGAGAAAAAATTAGGCCTTTTTATGAAGTCAGGTGACTTCTGAGGTCGGATCAGCTGGCCAGGTGCACAACCAATTTTCTTGTTTCCTTGGCAGCAGCTCAAAGTATCTGAAAAATAATGGAGCCCTCAGTCCTATAAGTTAAATCCCATTTATCTTGGGAATTAAAAAAAATATATAGCGATGGTGATGGAAAATTCCCAGTGGGGTCCATTTGTTCCTTCCTGTGGGTCTCGGATGGTGCTAGACCCATCTCTGCAGGAAGGAAGACACACTTGTAAATCTGTGCTTTTTTAGGTGGGAGATGGAAACAAAATGTCTTTAAGATGTGTTTCTGGGAGGGCTGGAAACAGGAAGCAAATTGGAATCGTGGCCTGTGGGGACAGATGCTGGACGCCAGAGGATGTTTGCACTGAGCACGCGCCCCAGCCAGCTGTGTCCGATGCCAGCCACCTCCCAGAGCCCCATGCCTTGGTAGTGTCACTTGGAAACCAAGCTTCTCTTCGGAACTAGTCAGATCTGGGCTGTTTTCTCAGCTTAGGTTGTGTTTATATGGTTACCCTCAGTATGCCTTTCTGCTTGGGGGATATTTTCATATTTCGCTATTTAAATAGAAATCAGAACACCTTGACTTTGAAAAAGCATATTCACCCAAATTAGGTGCCAGGGGCATGGACAAAGGTGCCTCAGTGGTTCCTGTGTCAACGCCTCATACTTCCCGCTTGTGCCAAAAAGTACAGGGGAGGGAAGAGAGGAGGGAAGAAGAAAGGAAAATCCTGCTGTCTGGCATTTAAATGTTTATTACTGTGGTTGTAGTGTGTGGTATGTGTGTGCACGCATGTATCAGGCGTGCTCGTATGTGCATGTGGAGGCCAGATGTCCACATGTGTTACCTGTACTTCTTTCTCTCAGTTGTTTCTCCACATTATTTTTAAGTCAGTGCCCGTCACCAAAGCTGGGCTAGATTTGGCTCACCCACTATGGAGCCCTGGGACACACCTGCCTCTGCCCTACAGTGCTGGGATTACAGGCATGTACCACCATGCTGAGCCTTTCCGAGGACGTTGTGGGTCAGGGATCAGGTCCTTATACAGCAAGTACTTTACCCACAGAGCCAGCTCCCCAGGCCCTGGCATTGAAATATCTCTGGCATCCTGCCTGGTCTCTGTCTCCCAATAGACAAAAAATAAAAATAAAAATAAAAGACACACGGTCAAGTAGAATGTGAGGGGCACTGCCTACAGGACAGGAAAGGTGTCTGGAGGGGTAGAGAAAAATGCGTAAAGTTGGGGTGTTTGTCTGCAAGGTTAGGTCTACAAGACCCCCTTCATGGTCTATCACCCTGCATGGTCTGAAGTTGTAGACATACCCAGAAAAAGCCACAGGACTGTGTTGGCCCCTGCCCACAGGAGAGACACTAGGGCACAGTCATGGAAGTTCTTCAGCAGCGTTGCTGGACACAGACTCTACAGCTGTTCAAAAGGGTTTTATTGACCAGAGGAACCCAGAAAGCCTCCCATGTGGCCGATAAACTGAGATATTGATCCAGCTCTGGCAGCCATCTCAGTTGCTTGTGTGTCTGAATGACCCGTGTCCATCCACTGCTGACTCTCACAGCTTTTCTGGAACCGTCTCTGCCCACCTTTTCCTCTGTTCCCATGACTTCCAGCTGAGTCATGATGTAGGGAGAAGAGCCAAGCTGAGGAATGGCTCCAGCTTAGCACAGATACATCTGTCACAGTGACCAGCCGCTCTGCACCGGTGCCCAGCCTGAAGCCTGTCCTCCAGGAATCATGGTGATGGTCACAGTCTGCAGCCTGTGACCACCTGGTCCTTGTGTGTTGGAGGTCAGGTCGTCTATTCCCCACCTTGAGGATGTGGAGACCGAGACCCAAGACCTTAAATAATTTGCCTAAAGTCACTGGGTCAGTTAGCAGCATAGCCAGAGCCCCCGGCTCCCCATCTACGCCCCTACTCATGGAAATCCTCATGAGGGCATCTTGCTGGGCTGGCCTTTGTGGCCAGTGGAGACGCTTCCTTGCGGAGAGACTCAGCTTTGAGCTTAGCACGTCCAGATACTTGTGCGTGTGGTGAGTCACAGAGGAATGTCCAACTTCTTCGCTGTGTTTCCAGAAGGGAGTCTCTGCTTCGGGCCCGATGGCCAGCCATGCCCACTGAGCAGCAGAGCTAGAGAGATGGTTTGGCCTCTTGGAACCTTGCCTCACGGCTGACTCATTAACCATCCACAACTTCAAAGCCCATTAGTGGTCTCCTGCTTGGAAGCAGGCCACGGTGGGAGAGTTTATGCCACTGAAACTGGTAGGTGTTGCAATCGGGGCTTGGTTCCTCGCCTACAACCTGCTGTCCATACTGTGGAGACCTCGGCCATTAGGGACTATCCCCTTGTAATCGCTAGATGAAGGGTGGCCTTACCATATGAAGAGATGACCTCACTTGGCTCTACTCCCAAGGCTAAGGGCTCTTTGCTGGGATTTCCTGTCTTACCTATTAGCATGGCACCAATGAAAGATTCCAATTTTTTTTGTATCTCTAGTTAAGGATGATTAGGGAATCTTGGTGGCTCCACTGAAGAAACCCATACACTTTCATCAGCATTAGCACCAATGTGGCTATGAGGATGGTTGGCACCACAGGTGGGCAGCACCAGAGACCTCAGCACTTTGCATCTGAACGGTTCTGTAAACTGAGCCCTTAAGAGCTCATCAACTGGTCTGCCTTTGACTCTCCTGTCCCTGCACCGTTTCCCCGGGGTGATGCCTTCATTGGCCTTAGAGTTAGCCCTCCAGTCTTCTCTGGCCCCACCCCCTCTTTCCCCCAGCCCCTCCTCTCAGCACCTGTAGCCTCTTCCATATCTGTTCAGCTCTGACCTTGACGTTTAGTCTGGGAGAGCTGGAGCCTTTGGCTGTTCACTTGCTTCCCTGTAAATTCCTTCTTTCCCTGTTCTCTCTGTCCATAGCTCCTTCATCCACAACGATTTAAAGTACAGCCATGTGCCTGGCTACTGCAGGAAGAACCTTTTCTTGGGTTTCTGCAGGGTCACAGGAAATAGCAAGGTTTCCAAGAGGCAGGGCTATGTGTCGTGAGGAGGTAGGGCTATGTGTGTGAAACTTTCTCTAGGGAGACCACACACACACACACACACACACACACACACACACACACACACACCTACTCACCCCAGACAGGGAGCTGATCATAGACCAAAGTAACAATTACAGCAAAGTCCAACTTGTTGCACCAATGAGTTTATTGGGCTTACTAACCGGGGTGTTGTGGAGGGTTACCTGCGGAGGGTGGATGATTTTGAAGCATCTGTACTACCGAAAGCATGGGTGATGACTCATGAGTGCTTGAAGCCTGGGGCTTCTTGCAAGACTTGCAGGCTGCGGAGCTCTCCTCCAGACAGCCTTGCCGATCAGAATCTGCTCCCCTTGCAGTGGTTTGCTGCTTCTGTGCTACTGGGGAGGTCTTCCTGAATCTTGTGAGTGAACATTTCTTTCTTTCTTTTCTTTTCTTTCTTTCTGTTTTTGTTCTTTTTCTTTTTTGTTTTTTTGTTTTTGTTTTTATTTTGTTTTGTTTTGTTTTTGAGACAGGGTTTCTCTGTGTAGCCTTGGCTGTCCTGGACTAACTGTAGACCAGGCTGGCCTCGAACTCACAGCGATATGCCTGCCTCTGCCTCCCAAGTGCTGGGATTAAAGGCGTGTGCCATCTCCGCCTGGCCTGTGAGTGAAAATTTCAATCCGCAAATTGTTATGCAAAACCATTACCCCTATATTAGTTTTCTTATTGTCACAGCCAAGACACCCAGCATTAAGCAACTTAGAGGAGAGAGGATTGATTTTGGCTCATGCTGGAAGGTCCATGGTAGTGAGGAAGACACAGCCCTTTTTTTATTCAGTCTGAGTCCCCAGCCCATTTGATTTCAGTTCACCCTCATGGTGGCTCTTCTGCCATCATTTAACCTCCCCTGGATGAGCCTCACTATCGCCCCAGGGCCCAGTGGTGCCCAACCCTTTGCCCTTGTGACATGATGTCTTCATCTACAAACGTGCGGGCTGCACTCACAGTGATCCTGAGTCACATGTGGCCCGAGAGCTGCAGACTAAGTATGCCTAGCCTAAGTGCTTCTGAACCAAATCAAGTAGACAATCGAATAAAACACCCATCCCATCTGCCTTCCTCCTCCCTTCCATGCTAGCCTGTGGAGACGGCCGTGAGGCAACGTGGGCTAACTGGGTGAAGGTCACATGCTCCAGGTGTCAGAGCCACAATAGGGAAGGCAACTGGGACTCCGATGTTCACTCTCCACTTTGCATGTAAGGAACAATAAAATCCCATCTTATCTAAACTGTATTCTTGGGAAGGGTGTGGAGACAGAAGGACAAAGTCTTCCTGTATAGTCCCTGCTGGCCTGAAACTTGATTGTACACCTGCCTGGCATTACACTCATGGCGATCTTGTCTCGCCTTCCTGAGTGCTAGGGTTAAAGCTGTGAACTGCCATGCCCTTCTGGACTATGTTGCTTTGAGGGTTTGTTAGCTCTGTGGCATGTGGGTTGTGACTGATCTAGGCTGGAGACTTGGACCAACTCGCTGGACTGTAGTGACGTAGAGACAGATCGTGTGTCTTGCCGGATGCCTGTCAGGAGGATGGCACAGGTTGCTCAATAGCAGACACTTGGTGGAAGCAGTGAGTGGATTCCCAGGTTACTCAGGCATCAGACACTTGCTCTGCAAAGAGTAACTTATGACCCAGTCCTCACACAGTCCTCTGCAGCCTCTGTCATGGGACAAGACATAAGATGTGAAAGGAAGAGAGACCATCCCCACTCCCCACCCCCCTCCCCCTGGCACTGGAGCATGCCCTAGGATTGAGCCCCTCAAGAAAGCCAGATGACATTGTCTTCCCGCTGAGGCATGAACATCAAGTTATTCCAAAGAGGCACGTGACCGCCATCTCCAAGGACATGTTGCCTTCACTGATGCTGGGGCAGGAGGACCACCTGAGAGAGAAACCCGAGACTCTGAGGATGAAGAACATGCCAGGGTTTTGAACATTGATTGCTCAGAGCTCTAGCTCTGCACCTGGTGGTGGAGGTGATGGTGGTGGTGGAGGTGGAGGTGGTAATGGTGGAGATGGTGGAGGCAGTGGAGGTGGTGGAGGTGGTGATGGTGGAGGTGGTGGAGGTGGTGGAGGTGGTGGAGGTGGTGATGGTGGAGGTGGTGGAGGCAGTGGAGGTGGTGGAGGTGGTGGAGGTGATGGAGGTGGTGGAGGTGGTGGAGGTGGTGGAGGTGATGGTGGAGGTGGTGGAGGTGGTGGAGGTGATGGTGGAGGTGGTGGAGGTGGTGGAGGTGACGGTGGAGGTGGTGGAGGTGATGGTGGAGGTGGTGGAGGTGGTGGAGGTGATGGTGGAGGTGGTGGAGGTGGTGGAGGTGGTGGAGGTGGTGGAGGTGGTGGAGGTGATGGAGGTGGTGGAGGTGGTGGAGGTGGTGGAGGTGATGGTGGAGGTGGTGGAGGTGGTGGAGGTGGTGGAGGTGGTGGAGGTGATGGTGGAGGTGGTGGAGGTGGTGGAGGTGGTGGAGGTTGTGGAGGTGGTGGAGGTGATGGTGGAGGTGGTGGAGGTGGTGGAGGTGGTGGAGGTGGTGGAGGTGATGGTGGAGGTGGTGGAGGTGGTGGAGGTGGTGGAGGTGGTGGAGGTGATGGTGGAGGTGGTGGAGGTGGTGGAGGTGATGGTGGAGGTGGTGGAGGTGATGGCGGAGGTGTTGGTGGTGGTGGAGGTGGTGGAGGTGATGGTGGTGGAGGTGGTGGAGGTAGTGGAGGTGGTGGAGGTGGTGATGGTGGTGGAGGTGGTGGAGGTGATGATGGAGGTGGTGGTGGAGGTGGTGGTGGAAGTGGTGGAGGTGGTAGAGGTGGTAGAGGTGATGGTGGTGGAAGTGGTGGAGGTGGAGGTGGTAGAGGTGATGGTGGAGGTGATGGTGGAGGTGGTGGAGGTGATGGTAGAGGTGATGGTGGAGGTGGTGGAGGTGATGGTGGAGGTGGTGGAGGTGATGGTGGAGGTGGTGGAGGTGATGGTGGAGGTGGTGGAGGTGATGGTGGAGGTGGTGGAGGTGATGGTGGAGGTGATGGTGGAGGTGATGGTGGAGGTGATGGTGGAGGTGATGGCGGAGGTGGTGGAGGTGATGGTGGAGGTGGTGGAGGTGATGGTGGAGGTGGTGGAGGTGATGGTGGAGGTGATGGTGGAGGTGATGGTGGAGGTGATGGTGGAGGTGATGGTGGAGGTGGTAGAGGTGGTGGAGATGGAGGTGATCATGGTAATGATGGTGATGACTATGATGATGATTTTGTGTGCGTGTGTATGTGTGTGTCTACATGCATGCATGTATAGGAGTGCACACCCTACACACACACACACATGACTTCAGGTGTCTATTAGGCCAGAAGGGGGCATCAGACCTCCTGAAGCTAGAGTTACAGGCTGTTGTGGGGACTAAGAACCAAACTCCGATCCTCCGCAGGGTGCCCTGTGTTCTTAGCTGCTGAGTCAGCTCTCCTGTGCCATCTGTGCAGGGTGCCCTGTGTTCTTAGCTGCTGAGTCAGCTCTCCTGTGCCATCTGTGCAGGGTGCCCTGTGTTCTTAGCTGCTGAGTCAGCTCTCCTGTGCCATCTGTGCAGGGTGCCCTGTGTTCTTAGCTGCTGAGTCAGCTCTCCTGTGCCATCTGTGCAGGGTGCCCTGTGTTCTTAGCTGCTGAGTCAGCTCTCCTGTGCCATCTGTGCAGGGTGCCCTGTGTTCTTAGCTGCTGAGTCAGCTCTCCTGTGCCATCTGTGCAGGGTGCCCTGTGTTCTTAGCTGCTGAGTCAGCTCTCCTGTGCCATCTGTGCAGGGTGCCCTGTGTTCTTAGCTGCTGAGTCACCTCTCCTGTGCCATCTGTGCAGGGTGCCCTGTGTTCTTAGCTGCTGAGTCACCTCTCCTGTGCCATCTGTTGGTTGTAGCTCTGCGCACGGGCTGTGGCCCCTGGCTGTGCGGCCACCGTGTGCGCATCACGCTTGGTTACCTTCCTCTCTGTCACTTAGCTGACCCGGGAGCCGGGACCTGGGCCTTAGTGATCCATCGGCCCCATCTATATTTGGATGTTCTTGTGCCAATGTAAATGTAATAGCTCACCTGCAGGATTTAAGATGCTGGCGCGTTACCCATGTGTCATATTTGGGGTCATCTTTCTAATGGGGTTGATAGGCTAGCGTGGGTCAGGTCCTTCCCTCTCACTTGAGGCAGATGGCCAAGGTTAAGGGTGGAATCTGAGGCCACGAGGCAGAGAGAAATGAACTGCTTCTGTCATGAAGGGACTGACCTTTGACCTTCAGCTCATTAGCATGGTGCTCCAATGCAGTGATGCTCAGTCTCAATTTTATGTCACCCTAGGGTGTTTCCACTTAATCTCACGAGGGAGCTTTGGAGTTCCCCAACCAAAATTAATTTTAAGTCATTTTAATTTAAACAAGAACTACTAGCCAAGCGGGCAGCACTCGGCAGGCACAGAAGACCACGGCCAATGGGAGGAATCCAGCCTTCGTGTAGCGCTACCCAGATGCCCGGCAACACGTCCCTCCGGCCCACTGAGCCAGATGACTGGGGAGGATAGAGTCCATGAGTAAGGAGCAGACATAGAAGGCTTTTAGATGACGGAGGGCCAACAGCACCACGCCCACCAGACATCTGTGTCTCATAGAGATTGTTTCATGTGGTCAGCTGGGCTGTGTTCCGCCTTTCCCCAGGCCGGATGGACACAGCTTGGCTCGGATCCAGCCGAGCTCTTCCCTTCTCATCTGAAGAACTGTGATGCCTTGTGTAGCCCGAGGAATTTGCCACAGGGATGATTTGTAATTTATTCAGAGAGTGAATTGGTCTCTGTTGCTGAAGCCTCCCTTCTGGGTCAATACGAAAGATTTATGACCAACGTGTTGGTCTGGGGAGTGTGGACCAGAGGGCTCACTGGCCACAGCTTGTGTGGGGGTGGGAGGTGTGGGGGCAGCAGTACTTGTGCCGGAATGCCAAAGAGGAAACCGACAGCGGGGCGTATTTATACATGAACATCTGCACAACTCCTCACCATGGCTTATGGGTAACGACAGTCATACCCACTTTCTAAAGGAGACTACATCTCATCCTTTCTGTTGGCAAGGTGCTTTGCCTCATGCATCTTTACCTGTCAACAGTCATCCTCGTTTTATTGACAAGCAAATAGGCTTAGCGAGCTTAAGAGACTCCCCGCCAGGTGCGCCCCACCCCCACCCCGCCCTCCCCTTCTGCTTCTTAGCATCCTCTGCCCCTGTCTTCGGTCCTTGCTTCAGTTCACCTGTGCTGATTAGCCACTGTCGGCTTGACACAACCTGGTGTCATCAGAGAAGGCAAGCCCCAGCTGAGGACCAGCCTGTGGCCCTGTTAAACTGATTTGGGAGGCCCCGCCTGCTGCGGGTGTCCAGGCAGATGGTCCCCAGTTGTCCTGAGGGCAGTGGGGCGGCTAGGTAAGCGCGTGAGCCAGCAAGCAGAGTTTCCCCCACGGGTTTTGCTTCAGTTCCTGCCCTTGACTTTTCATCAGAGATAAAGTGTAAACTGCAGGAAACTCTTTCCTCCCCAACTTGCTTTTGTTTGGGGTTTTTATCAGGGCAACAGAAGGGAATAAGAGCAGCTGCTAGCGACCACTCATTGCTAGCTCTGCAGACTCCGCCTTCTTCACTTCACAGAGTGACACAGACGATAGGACGAAACCTCTCTTTTCTTGATGGTGCCGTGTGTCTCGCTCTCTTGCAGGCGTTCTGGTTTCGGCTTTGGGTGGCTAGCCTCTCTCCTGGCATGCCTCAGTGCTGGGCTGGTCGCTGGGTGGTACCCTGCCCTCTGGGGCTGGTGGGCACCTGCTACTTCTGGGTGCAGGGAGAAGCACATGAACACCCATGTGTGTCTCCTTACAATTGCTGCTCCCAAGCCATGACCCCAGCAGCCACTGACGAAAGCTCTCCTCCCAGTCCTTCACGGGCAGCTGTGTCTTTCTAGGTCATTTTGACAGCTGAAGTCTAGGACCCTCTTCTGGCCCAGCAGCTCCGAGCACACTTTCCTCCTTGAGCTGTAGGCACATCCTTCCTATTGTGCACTACTCAGTGGCTGCTCCATGCTGTATCCGAACACAATGGGTGATTGAGAAGCAAAAAAAAAATGTGGCCAAGAACTAAGAGAGAAGCTGGGCGTGGTGGTGCACGCCTTTAATCCCAGCACTCGGGAGGCAGAGGCAGGTGGATTGCTGTGAGTTTGAGGCCAGCCTGGTACAAAGTGAGTCCAGGACAGCCAAGGCTACACAGAGAAACCCTGTCTAGAAAAAACAAAGGGGGGGGGGAAGAGCTAAGAGAGACGGGAAAGGTCTAATACTGGAGATAAGTGAGAGGGGCACGGGAATTCTTTCCAAATGGCTGCACTAATGAGGGAACAAGGAGGGGTGGACTTTATCTAGAGAGACACACGTACCCATGTGGGAAGGCACTTGGGGGGCTGCCTCAGTCTGGAGCAGGCTCAACTTACGATGAGCATTACTAAGCACGGTCAGTTTAAATTCAAGGTTCAAGGGGAAAAAAAAGATAGCAGACACGAATTCTTCTGGGCCTGCTTGGTTTCTTTTCCCCAAATAGTTTTTAGCCACATCCAAAGCAAAGGGCACTTTGAAGGTCCTTCAGCATAGGATTGTCCCTACGGGCGCCTGCCTCCTGGAGCTTCTAACAGCCCACTGCTGCCCGGCCTGAAAGGAGGCTTATTAGAGTATCCCACCCGGGAGATCCCTCATTTCCTCTACATGCACACACATGCATACACGCACATATGCACATGCACACACACATGCATACACTCACAAATGTGCACACACACACAAGTACACATGCACGGACACACACACACGAATGCAGGCACACACGCATGCATGCACACATTCACAGATGCACAGTCGCACACATGCATGCGCACAAAGCACACACACATGCATGTGTGCGCACACACACAGATGTTCATATGGGTGCATACACCTGCTATGCAGGTGTGGAGGCCGGAAGAAGATGGAAGGTGTCCTGGCCTATTTGTCTCCTCCTTGTTCCATTGAGCCTGGGTCTCTTGGTGAAGCTGGAGCTAAGACAGCAACCAGAGGCCCAAGCAGCCCCTCTGACACTGCCTTCCACAGCCCTGGGGTTACAGGTGTGAGCTACAACAGCAGCTTTTTGCACGAGTTCTTGGACCCAGACTTGGATTCTCGTGCCCGGACCTTCTCCGCTGAGCCACCTCTCCAGCCCCTCTCTATTCATTTTGTAGATTCCACTGGGAGAGCCGGCTTCTTTTTTAAGTAGCCCAGCATCAATGTCTTTGCTTTCATCACTTTGGACCAAGAACTGGGCAGAGCAAGAACAACTTCAGCTTCCCAGGGTGAGGTGGGGAACGCCACGGGGCGCCAGCTTCACGCAGGCAAGGCGTGTCGTCTCCCCTCAGCTCAGGAACCACTGGGGCTTCTCGTGAATGTCCACTCAGTACATGTGAGCTGCGGATCACGGGTGGTGGTCTGGGTGCTACAGATGGCCCGGCAAACGTGGCTGTGACCAGTGGTGGCGAAGGCATCTCTCCTTCCCGGGTCTCTTGCTGAACGTCCTAAGCTTGATCCTTTCCACACAGGCCCCTTCATTTCTCACTTAACTGATCCAGAGTTGATTTTTTTTTAAGACCTGTGTCCAAGAAGCCTGCCTGGTACAGGCAAGTGAACTGCACACACCAGTCTTATCTCTTTGAGACTGTAATGTCTGAAGATCTTAGGATGCTTGGTATCTCCCTGCACCTCTGGACAGGCTAAGAGCCATGCTTTGTAAACTGACTCAACGCGTGTTTGCACGTGGTGACTGGAGTGGCCTAAGCGGCAAGAAGCCGCTGTTCTCAATGTGTGTGCACACGGCCCCTATCTTGTGAGGTGTCCCGTGCAGGAGTCCCTCTCAGCAACGCAATGGGATCACCAAAACCGAGAAGAAATCCAAGGCCACGGGCCAGCTGTACCATGGAAACCCTACACCCAGCCAAATGTCCCTGCTGGCAAATCAGACCTGAGAGCTGTCACCAAATTCTGTTCCCTGGCTGTCCCAACCTGACAGGAGACAGAAGAAAGAGAAAGCCATATGGGCACATCTTTCCAGGCAGTGGCAGTTGGAGGAGGGTCAGCAGAGCTCTGAAGAGCTGCTCCTGGGAGGAAGCTGCCTCCACCCTTGGCTCTGCCACATAGGATCCCAGCCCCGCACCCTTGGGTCTCAGATCCCTAGAACTTATGTAAACTCCAGGCATCCTGTGATACCAGCACTGGAGAGGCAGAGCCAGGAAAGCAAGCTCTGTGGGACTCACTGGCCGGCCGGCCTACCCTGTTTGGTGAGCGCTATGTGGTGACATAACCCTGCCTCAAAAAACAAGGTGCTCACTAGAGATATGGCTGGGGGCTGGGTAACTGGCTCAGTGGTTAATAGCACTTGGGGTTGTTTGTTTGTTTGTTTGTTTTATTTAGAGTGCCCCAGTTTGGTTCCTAACACTCATATAGTGGTTTACGGCCACCTGTAAACTCCAGATCCAGAGACTCTGATGCCCTCTGTACACATGCTGGCAGAACACTCACAACGTAAAATAGAATAAATCTAAGGCAGCAACAACAACCAAACAACAAACCCACATGAACAATGCCTGAGGAATGACACCCAAAGTTGACTTCTGGCCTACACGCATGGACACCCAGGGAGGGAACCAGCCGCTGTTACAGACCAGCCCTAGTAACTGTGCGGTAAAGAAGTCATGAGCTTCACTCCTCCACCAGATCACAGACAGGCGACTGTGTGCAGCCGGCTCTGTGCTGGCCTTGCTAAGTCACTTCATCTGTGACTCAGAAGGCTCATTTGGAGCGGATCTAATGACATACATCTTACAGGTGAGCACGGAGGCCTAAAATGGACACAGACCTCCATAACTGCATTACTCACTGGTAAATAAACTTTAAAAAATGTTGACTATAACGTGCATCAAGATAGCCTGAGCATATGCATGCAGCTATATAAATATGCACCAAGGATAGACCAGTTAACCTGTCACCCACAAAGGCAGCTGCACTGTCATCTGCACCAGAGAACCCCCACTCTCTCCTGTACCCTCTTCTCCTCCACTGGGACCATTTTTCTCACAGAAGATTAGTTTGTGGATTTTATACACATATGGATCTTTAGGTCAAATTTCCTGCCTCCATTCGGTATGAATTCAAAGGTGATTCAATATTGCCAAAGATACAAGTATTCTAAGAATTTTCTCTTCAGAGAGGGTCTTACAAAGCTCAGGCTGGCTCCAAACTCATGATTCTCCTGCCTCAGCACCCCCTGTTCCACCCCCTTTGTGCCTCTTGGGTGAGCATCCATCACTGAGCTACACCCGAGTCTGTTTTTGTGCACGCTATCTGTCGTGCGTGGTGCCTTACAGGAGACGGTTGCGTTTTGGGGGATCTGAGGTATTTACTGGTTCTATGTTGCACTTATCCTCCTTGTGGACCTCCCTTCTGTCCATCACAGTTTCCAACTGCTTATAGTAGATCTCACCCAATATTCCCTTTTTTGATTTGCTTTCATTTTTTTTTGCTGAATAAAAAGACATCGATTTTTACATATTACCATTCTCTGTCCAACCACCCTGTTTATTTATTAATTCTGATACTTTTTGTGTATTTTTTGTTTTTCTTACGTGTTTATGATATAGCCTACAGACAACCACAATTTCATCTCTCCTTTCGTATCTTACTTTTTTTTCCTGCTTTATTGCGAAGGCTAACATTTTTAGCATAATAACAGACAGAGGTGAAGACAGATAGTGCCCTAATTTAATCCCAAACACTATGGGAACATAATCAATATTTGAACATTCACTGAGACATTTAGTGGAGGTCTATAGCTACTAAATAGCTTTAAATCTGTATTTATTCCACTCCTGGTTTCCTAACAGAATTTCTGGTTTGGCTTTGTGATCATTAGGGTTTAGCTCTCAGCAAGTGCTTGCCGTGAGTCTCCGGGGCTGATCAAGCGTCTGGCTCTTAGCTTTGTCACTGTGGCAGATCACACCGACCGACTGCGGAACAGTCCTGGGACGGGGTCACGTGTTGGTTGGGACCGGGTCACGTGTCGGTTGGGACAGGGTCACGTGTCGGTTGGGACGGGGTCACGTGTCGGTTGGGACCGGGTCACGTGTCGTTGGGACAGGGTCACGTGTCGGTTGGGACGGGGTCACGTGTCGGTTGGGACGGGGTCACGTGTAGTCGGTTGCGTTTGTTCTTTCTCCAGACATTGGACGCAATATTTCACCTCCTGCCAGCATCAGTGCTTAGGAGAAGGAAACAAACGGCCAGCGACTTTCTTTCTTTGCCACAGTTTGATGTTACTACAGCTCAAAAAAAAAAAAAAAAAAAAGAGAGAGTTAAAGCATTTTCTACTCCCTAGAGGGCTGTGTACGATTGATGTCTGGAAGAATCCGCCGCCGCCGAAGCCGCTGGGCCTCGAGTTTCCCTCGTGGAAATGTTCCTCATTCTGACTTTTGTTTGTTAATAGATATATGGCTCTGCAGATGGGTTGGGTTAGTAAGTTGAGTTTGTGAGGAAAATAAATTTGCTGTCCTTATGGTCAGAGTATCGACTTATATTTAATAGCTGTATCTTTCTCGCTCCTGATATTGATTACCGTGGCTTCTCCTTTAAAACAGAATCGGTTGGGCCAGCTTATCAGCCCGGTGAGTCTTTCTGAAACAGTGATTGGTTTTTGCCTGTTCCTTCGTTTTTCTCCGGTGTTCTGTTTTGCCAGCCCCTGCTGCTTGTTAATCCCCTTCCTGCTACCTCCTCTATCTCCTTCAGTTTCTCCCGGGAAGGCTTAGCTGTTCTCTCCTGGTGCACTCTCTCCTCCTCTGACGCATGTGCAGCCATAAATTTCTCTCAAGCAAGCTTTGGCTGAATCCTGGAAGGCCCGATACATTTTGGTTTTATTATCTTTTCATTAAAGGCATTTTCTAATCTCCGTTGTGATTTCTTTACTTGGACTTGCGGGATATCTAGATACATTGCTTTACTTTACATCACCTTCCGCCACTCAAGGGCACAGCGTTTTAAAGATGGTTCTTAGGGCCAGGGAAGAGCAAGGGATAGAGTGCTTGCCTGGCACGTGCAAAGCCCTGGGGGGGCGGGGGGTGGAGCCTCAGCCCAGTACCAAGAGGCCTGGGTTTGAGACATTCTGCAGGATTGTTTCTGGACCATTCCTCCGGTTATTGTAACAGAAATCTGGAGGGAGCGTCCTCTTTGCCAAACCCTGCAACCCCCCCCCCCTTTTTTTCTTCCAGTCTAGATTTCTCAGACTTCTGGAAACTCTCGGCTTCTCTGGACCCAGTGAGCGCCAAGGTGGAGGTGGCTTAAGCTAAGGTCACTGGCTTATGAAATCCCAGTTCCCTGGTCTTTCTTTGTTTGCTTTGGCAGTTTTGTTTTTGCTTTGTTTGCTTTGATGCCTTTTTTAAAAAAAGTCTTGGTCCTCGGGAGATGCCTCGGTTCCTAAAGTGCCTGTGGTGCAGGCATGAAGCCCCTGTCTCAGGTCCCCAGGCCTGTGCATGAGTCTATTCCCAGCGATGGGAGGAAGAGACAGGCAGATCCCCGGGGCTGCGCTGGTGAGGAACAGCCAAGTAGGATCCGCGTCTCAGAGCAAGAGGATGACACCTGAAGACCACCATGGGTACATGTGCATATCTTTGCGTGGGCACACACATGCATGCATGCACACTACACACACAAAACTCACACATGTATACACACTTATACACACAGACTCACACACTCATATGCACTCATACACGCACATGAAAACACACACACACACACACACACACTTCCACATTACCTGTGTTTTGTTTTGTTTTGTTTTGCTTTGCTTTGTTTGGTTTGGTAGCAGGAAAGGAGTCAGGACTTAGGGTGAATCTACAGCCCAGAGGCTCAGCAGCTGGAGCAGCAGGCGGCCCCACCATGTTGGATAAAGCCTTACCCAGTGCCTGAACCTCTTGTCCACCATTGTCCCCACCCTTGACTTGGTCCCTTGCGTCAGGCGTTGCCTGTTTATCCGGCTTCTGCTTTAAAATGGGCCAATCCCCCAGGGTCTCATTTCTTAATACAATTAATTTTCTGAGCCACCTACTTTTTGATGGCTATTCAGAGGGTGTCTGAGCCCTCTCTCCCAACTCACCTTCCTCCAGCCTGGAATCAGATGTGAGAAACAAACTGGGAGGCAAAGCGAGAGACCCGAAGAGCGCTAAGGGTTTCCGCCTTTGCAGACTCTCAGATGCCGAAGGGAGCCTCTCCTGGGTGTCCCAAGGAGCATGGTGTCTGAAGCCAGCGCAGAGTCACGCGTTCTACATGCCGTTTCCATGGCGCTCTGCCCCGGCTGACCCCCGCTCTCCCATTCCACTCCCAACACCCCACTCTACCCCCATCCATCCTCTTCCATTCAACATCCCCCCTTTCTTTCGTGACACGTGTGCTCGCTCCATTGCTCTTTTCCCCTCCACCCAAGGATCTCTTTCCCCATCTTACTGTCATCTTTCTAGATCCACTGCCCGTGTGTGTGTGTGTGTGTGTATGTGTGTGTGTGTATGTATGTGTATGTGTGTGTATGTGTGTGTGTATGTGTGTGTGTATGTGTGTATGTGTGTGTATGTGTGTGTATGTGTGTGTGTATGTGTGTGTATGTGTGTGTGTATGTGTGTGTATGTGTGTATGTGTGTGTATGTGTGTGTGTATGTGTGTGTATGTGTGTGTATGTGTGTGTATGTGTGTGTATGTGTGTGTGTATGTGTATGTATGTGTGTGTGTATGTGTGTGTATGTGTGTGTATGTGTGTGTATGTGTGTGCATGTGTGTGTGTGTATGTGTGTGTATGTGTGTGTGTATGTGTATGTATGTGTGTGTATGTGTGTGCATGTGTGTGTATGTGTGTGTATGTGTGTGTGTGTATGTGTGTGCATGTGTGTGCGTGTGTGTGTGTATGTGTGTGTGTATGTGTGTGTGTGTGTGTATGTGTGTCCAAATCAGTACCTAGGGTCCTATATGAGAGAAAACATAGTATTTACTTTTCTTAGTCTAGCCATTTGGCTTAACCCCAGGCTTCCCTTTCCATCACCCACTTCCTTTTCCTAGTGGCTGATAGAACACCATTCCGCACACCTCTCCTTTATCCATGTGACTGTGAAAGCGCACCAAGGCTGCTCCTGTTCTGTTAGGAAACTCTTGTGTGCTAAAGCCCAGGAGTGGTAACTCTGAGTCAGGTGGCAGGTGTAAGCCTGGCACGGTGGCACAGGCCTGTGACCCCAGCGCTCGGGGAAGTAGAGGCAGGCGGGTCTCTGTGAGTTCGAGGACAGCCTGGTCTACACAGCAAGTCCTGGCCATATCTCACTTATTGCTTTGGCTGCTTCGGAGCCCAGACCATCCGGCTGAATTTATCGCTCAACTCTAGCACATATGCCAATCAGTGCACAGGCTACTTTTATGTCAACTCGACGACATAAGCCAGAGTCGCTGCAGAAGAGGGAGCCTCCGCTGAGGAAATGCTTCCATGAGATCGGGCTTTAGGCAAACCTGTAGGGCATTTTCCTAATTAGTGATTGATGCAGAAGGCCCAGGCCACTGTGGGTGGCACTGTCCCTAGGCTGGTGCTCCTGGGTCCTATGAGAAAGCAACTCAGGGCAGCAAGCCAGTGAGCAGCACCCTCCGTGGCCTCTGCACCAGCTCCTGCCTCCAGGTCCCTTCTCTCAGCTTGAGTTTCCGTCCTGACTTCCTTCAGCTGTGGAGCGCGACATGGAAGTGTAAACCTATTGAGCCCTTTCCTCCCCATCTTGCTTTGGTCTTGGTTTTTCAGCCACAGTCACCTTGACTAAGACAGTCGGCATGTAAAACCCAAAAGTAACACCCACTCTGCAGACTGGCTTCTGTCTCTTCTTTGGCTCTTTCCAAGCTCTGGGTCTGCTTTGCTTTTAGTACATTGTACCTTGTTATTGTCCGTCTCTCTGTGTCTATGTTACATCGGTGCCGCACTCGCAGTCATGCGTGTGTGTGTGTGTGTGTGTGTGTGTGTGTGTGTGTGTGTATGTGTGTTTGTGTGTGTGTGCGTGTATGTTTGTGCGTGTGTTTGTGTGTGTGTGTGTGTGTATGTGTGTTTGTGTGTGTGTGCGTGTATGTTTGTGCGTGTGTTTGTGTGTATGTGTGTTTGTGTGTGTGTGTGCGTGTATGTTTGTGTGTGTATGTATGCACATAGAGGACAGAGGTCATCCTATCAGTTTCCACCTTCTTTTTGAAATGGGGTCTCTTCTCACTGGTCCAGAACTCATGCTTCTGTCTCCTGCTCCCCAGCCAGAGGTTTACAGATGTTTACTGCTATGACCAGCTTTTACATAGGTGTTGGGTATCCAAACTCGGGACCTCACGCTTCCTCAGCAGGCACTTTGATGACTGAGCCATCGCCCCAGCCCCTTTGTCATGTCATGGTCTTAAAACAGCTCACCCCAGTGGCTATGCTGTCCCCGGCAAGTCCACAGAAGGAGACCCTCCCCAGGGAGAGGCAGGGCATGCTGGGGCACTTAGATGGAGCATGCCAGCAAGATGCCCAGAACAGTCTGGGGAGGGTGCAGCTTGCGTGGGCTGAGGGGCCAGAGGCGGCTTCGTCATCAAAGGCCAGCGGAGCTCAGTCACAGGGGAACTGCCGAGGCTTGGACTGGCTTGTTCTGATTTCAGCAGTAAAGAGTAAGCGGTGAGTAAGAGGTGAAGGACAGCTCGCCTCCCCTGCCCAGCACATGCAGTCCCAGGGCTGGGGCTCAGCAGGCAGGTCTGGGCCCAGCATGGCTCCTACTGGGAATTCTCACACTGCTTTTCCTGAGTTCCTCCTAGGTGTGCTGCGGCTACTACAAACCTTCAGGCCAGTTGTCAGAAATGTCATTAATATGCAACAGTGAGCACAGATATCCACTGATGTTTATATGGGTTTTCTCACCATAGTGAGAGAGTCTCCACTTGGACCCCCTGGGCTGCAGCTGGAACCCTGGCCTAGCGCATTGCCCCTGATCCATGAGTTTAGGGACCACACAGCGTGGGCTGGGAAGCTGGAAGCCCTAGGATTGCTTCTCTCAGGCTTAGCCAGACCTCCAGAGCACCCTTGGAGCAAGCTGCAGGCCCTCCCTAGGAGACCTTGGCTGGGTCTCCTTAGTCTGACGAGCTTGCATCAGAGCCTTTTATCTCATTTGCCTGGTGAGGTGTCAGGTGGGGTCCTCCGCCCAGCAGTAGAACCTCATCAGGTTCCGGGGAGGGTCTTGGTGAAGCCTGTCCCTGGTGCTGCTCACGACTGGGCTAGAGGAAGGGCAAGACAGGACGAAGGCTTTTTTGGCTCAGAATTCTCTGAGTACCACCAGCTGAGAAATGTTTGCCTGGAGAGCGGGCAGGAATGGTCTACCGGGGAATTTCCACTGGAGAGAGGGGAGAGAGGCTCCATAGCATTGGTTACATGTACCACGGCCTCTGGTGGTCCGATAGAGACATAAGCTTCCAGAAAATCTAGGTAAAGGAGACCTCTACTCCCTTAAAAGGGTCTCTTGTGTTGGTTGCTAGGAAACATGCTCAGCTGATATTTTATTGCTATGTGCATGTATTTTGTGTGTGTGTGAGTGCTTATGTATGTGTGCATGTGTGTTTAAGTGATGTGTGTATGTGATGTATGTGTGCATGTGTGTGCATGTGTGTTTAAGTGATGTGTGTATGTGATGTATGTGTGCGTGTGTGTAAGTGGTGTGTGTGTGTGTCCATGTTTGTGTGGTGTATGTGTGTGTGTGTGTAAGTGGTGTGTGTGTCCGTGTTTGTGTGGTGTATGTGTGTGTGTGTGTAAGTGGTGTGTGTGTGTCCATGTTTGTGTGGTGTATGTGTGTGTGTGTGTAAGTGGTGTGTGTGTCCGTGTTTGTGTGGTGTATGTGTGTGTGTGTGTAAGTGGTGTGTGTGTGTCCATGTTTGTGTGGTGTATGTGTGCGTGTGTGTAAGTGGTGTGTGCGTGTCCGTGTTTGTGTGGTGTATGTGTATGGCAAGAGGAAATGCAAAGTGATGAGCTCTGAACTGAGTGCTGCTGGCATGAGGACTAGCGCGTTACAAACATGCACACATATTTACACACATATACACCACACAAATGCACACACATGCACACACAAACACAAGCACCATACACATGCACACACAAACACATACATCACGTACATAGTCACACACAAACACATACACCACACACATATTCACACACACGTACACACACACTCATGAGTGAAAGCACGTGAGGATTTTGTGCCTCTAGCCTGGACTGACTGATTATAGGGAGGGTGCTGGACTGAGTGCTTAACCAGGCGCTGACAGAGCAGGTGGGTGTTAAGGTGAGTCCTGTGTGTGTGGATCCTCCAGGGAAGCTTCCATGCTATCCAGCGACTCAGTCCCCTTGCCTGGGAGCCTTGAGCTGCCTGGTCCCCTGGGTCTACACGTAAGAGAGGGTAGAGCAGCTGGAATTTGGGACCATACTTCAGAATTTATCAACTGCCCCCAAATGTTTCTTGCCTGAGGGAAAGGTCCTTCCTCTGTGCCCTGGACTCCTCTGCATTTGAGGAGTGATCTCATTGAAATAGCTCCTTGTCCGTCCTCCTGACCCACAGGCAGCTGTGAGACACAGACAGCAAGGAGGTCAGCCCCAGTTTCAGTCCCTGGGGCTCTGTGGAATGGACACCGAAGTGAGCTGCCTCCCATGAAGGGCACGGGAGGCAGAGGCGAGGGACCCACCTCCTCAAGGCGGTTGGCTCCAGCTGGGAAGCACAGTCCATGTGGCTCTGCGGTCTGCGTTCACACCACATCTGACAACCTTGTAAACTCCTCTGTCTAGCTCAGAGAACACTCTTTGAGACAAGTCGTAAGAAAGGAAGAAGAAGCAAGCTCCTGGCTGCCTTCCTGAACAACTGAATGGGTGGATGAATGGGTGGATGGATGGATGGATGGATGGATGGATGGATGAATGAATGAAGGGCTCACTGTATTGGACATTAGCATCTTTTTTTGAGGTGCTATGATTCCCTGGGCTCCCACATGCTGGGATCACACATGTGTGCCACCACACGCTTTAGGTGGTGTTAGGGCTTAAGCCTTGGGCTTCCTGCATGCTAAGCAAACACTCTACCAACTGAGCCATGTGCCCAGACCTGGCCACTAGCAGTTGAGAATCTTCTGCCAGCCTTGCCAGCTCCACAGCATCTCCAAGCACAGAGAACTCAGTGTGGGCTTACAGGGTCTCCTCCTACAACTCTCCATGTTGTCTGCACTCCAGGAATTCCATAAGAGGCAGGAGAAAGATGTATGCATAACCACAAACACTCTACCAACTGAGCCATGTGCCCAGACCTGGCCACTAGCAGTTGAGAATCTTCTGCCAGCCTTGCCAGCTCCACAGCATCTCCAAGCACAGAGAACTCAGTGTGGGCTTACAGGGTCTCCTCCTACAACTCTCCATGTTGTCTGCACTCCAGGAATTCCATAACAGGCAGGAGAAAGATGTATGCATAACCTTCTCTACATACAGACACACAGAGATACACATAGACACACACACACACACAAACACAGACACATATAACTCAGTCACACGTACAGATACATAGACACACAGAGACAAACACAGGCACACAGAGACACACAGACACATACACACACACACACAAACACAGACACATGTATACACACACAAACACAGACACACATAACTCAGACACACACACAGATACACAGAGACATATATACAGATACATAGACATACAAAGACACTCAGACACGCAGATGCACACAAGCAGACACACACAAATACACACACAAACAGACACACATAGATACATATACATGACACACAGAGAGACATATGCACACAGACACACACACACACAGACACACACACACACACACACACACACACAATCTCATGCCTCTAGCCTCTAGCCTCTGGGAAATCCGCTGGCCTAATTAACTCTCTCAGACGACTTTCTGGCCTAGGCTGGTGCTGTTGGAGCACAGTCTAAAATGAGTTCAGTTCACGTTGGCAGCGGCTGGCGTTGCAGGCCCGCCATGTGCAGGGCAGATGCGGCTCCTCTGAGAACTCGCTGGCTGGTGGCAGCAAACCTGGAGGAGAGCCCCACGCTGTCCAACGTTCTTCCCTTAAACCTCCAGATCTGAGAGCCTGTCTGGGTTCCTCCTCAGGGCCCCGAGGCATCTGGGAGGCAGCGGTGGAAGGGGGGACAGTCACACGCTGCCACGCTGGTTCTGTGCCTGCTTAGTGCTAAGCCCTCTCATGTAATACCCACAATCCCCTGCAGTGGGGAGCACTGTTCCCATTTCCCAGTGAGCCAACGGTAGCTCAACTGAGAAGGCAGCTTTAGTTAGGGGTCACGTGGGAACTTGGGCACTTAGCTAGGCTTGGTGGCACAGGCCTGTGTCCAGCTACTTGGGAGTCTGAGGCAGGAGGATAGACTGCAAACTGTCCACCGTCTGCCTAGGCTGTAGAATGAGCTTAAGGCCAGTCTGGAAACTTAGAGAGACTCTGGCTTCGCAAAAGAAGTAAGAGAAAGACCAGGATGTGGCTCGGCATTGCCTAGACACCATAGGCCCGTTCTCTAGTCACTTGCACGCACGCATGCACGCACACAGGCACTCATGGACGCACTCACACACACACACACACAAACGCACACACGCATGCATGCACTCATGCATTTAAAACAAAACAGCAAAGACTTACCCCAAAAGGCCAAGCAGGGTAGATTCCCCAATGAAGCCTGGCACC
This sequence comes from Acomys minous, assembly GCF_964271855.1. Classification (NCBI taxonomy): domain Eukaryota; kingdom Metazoa; phylum Chordata; class Mammalia; order Rodentia; family Muridae; genus Acomys; species Acomys minous. Next base: position 2,095,031 of record NC_140496.1, read on the forward strand.
GTAGGACCCTAAACACCCCCAGAGCAGTCAAGGTTACCAGCTTCTAAACGCACCCGCACAATCTGGGCTAAACTCTGGGTTACCACTTCAGTTGACTTTGAAATATCCAGGGGAGAAGAACCAAGTTATTTTAAGTTCCAGCTAATGTTTTTCAGGCTCCAAATTACAGACTAGGAGTGTCTTAATGGGGCCGTCTGGATGCTGGCTTCTTCCCACAGGCCACTCGGCCTCCCTGTTGGATCTGTGATATGCCCTTGTGTTCAGGACAGCCATGGATTTGGGTCTGCATGGGAACACGTGTTTGGAGACCAAAAGGTCACCGGTGAACATTGTGTCCTGGGACAGATAAAAAAAAAAAAAACAGAACGAGACAAAAGTTCAGGGTGGTAAACAGGCGATCCACCTCCATTCTCGCCACCGTATGGGTCAGGCACCACCAGGACAGATTTATCCTCACAGGCCTGGGAGTCTCAAAGCATCTTTGCACCCTGAGCACCATGTGTTTCGCTGAGCCCATTTGATACATGAAGAATCCAGGCACTATTAGGAGCCTTAGGGTCACCCAAGGCCCAGATCCAGTCACGGGCATGAAGGGCCTGGCTGTTCCCTTCCATGTCTGAAGTCGTCTACGTCACACTGTGAGTGGCCTCTTCTAAGAGGACAAGGAGCTGGGGTGGCACAGTCAGGTTCCCGGCCTGGAACGCAGCCTCAAGACCCCAAGAACAGGAGCCTTGGTTTTCCGGATGCCCCATAACAGTCACAGTGTCCCCTTGGAGGAAGGGAGGTGCATCCATGGTGTCACCGTGGACAAAAAGTGGCTTTTGGTGAGCTGTGTGCAAGGTCACCTGGTGAGAGTTTGGTTACCATGTGGGGAGGAGGCAGTGGGTCTGGGCTGAACAGCGCCAGATGTCAGCTTCAGAGCCGCGGGTAGGTTCAAGCCTCCATGATCCCTGCTCACGGTAGACGGGGGAATGGCTCCCAGGTGGAGTGCCGGGACTGGGAACACGTTCCAAGACCACTGTTCTTAGAGTGTAGCTGTGCACAACCCGGTGAGCTGTCACTGGTATGGAATATGTAGCCAGTGGGTTCATTGCTGCTCTCAGCCACACAGCTCCTGGTGGCTGTGGCTAGTGGCTGTGGCTGTGGCTGGTGGCTATGGCTGTGGCTGTGGCTGGTGGCTGTGGCTGTGGCTGGTGGCTGTGGCTGGTGGCTGTGGCTGTGGCTGGTGGCTGTGGCTGTGGCTGGTGGCTGTGGCTGGTGGCTGTGGCTGTGGCTGTGGCTGGTGGCTGTGGCTGTGGCTGTGGCTGGTGGCTGTGGCTGTGGCTGGTGGCTGTGGCTGTGGCTGGTGGCTGTGGCTGTGGCTGGTGGCTATGGCTAGAGGGACAGGGGCTGAATTTGGCTGAACGCTGACTAAGACAAAGCTTGTCACTTCCCCTGGTTCCCAGGCTGGCCCAGCAACTGCCCCATGGGGCTGTGATCTCAGGGGATGATCGTAGGAAACTACCTGACCGTGCCCTCATGGTACCCTGTGCCGTGGAAGCCCCTGATACTTCTTGCTTCCTGGGCAGATACCTGGCCCCTCCTCAGCTTCGCCAACCCCAAGATCCCTGCTCATTGTGCTGAGAACGCCTTCCTGCTCCCAGACAATGTGGAGCTCTTCCAAACACGTGGTCTTCAGCTACCCCTTTAGGGTCTAATCAGTGCCCCACACCCCCCAGTCTACACCCCCAGCACCTAGGACCTCATGGGGTAGGCATGGTACTTTTCTTCATAAGGAAGTACGTGATCGTGGGGTCAATATGGGTGCCGCAGAAGAGGGCCAAAAAAGATTTTTCTGTCTTCTTCGCCCCCCGAGGCTTTCTCTCACTTCCTGATGTCAGCTGAGGGAAGTAGCTGGCATCCACTAGGTCCCCTGCCTCACTTTCTGTCACGCTTCAAGGCATTTTCAGAGCAAGATTGGCGGCCAGGGAGAGAACAGCCTGGATCGTGTGGAGTCTAGAGAGTGTGCCTAGCGTGCTCTGCCCGAGTGCACACAGGTCACTCCACTGGACCTGGACAGCCACTGAGAGCACAGGGGCATGACCCGCATGTCCTCAGGACCTCTCAGGACACAGAGGCTGGCACCTAGACACCATGTGGCCTCCTTGTTCTTCAGAGAGTGTCACTGTCTGAAGCCAGCATCTTGCTTTGTTGTTCTTTTGCCCTGCCCCTCCCCCTACCAGCCTCCCCCCTTCATCTCCACAGCCTCTCACCCACCCACCCCCACTTTCCCCAGGTTGTCTCGGGGCTGTCCCCACCCTGACACATTGCAGCCTTCACAGAAACCACCCCACCCTCCCAGAGCAACCCAACTTCTTCCAAAGACCCGGTTCACATTTGAGGTCCGTCCGTGCCACACACACATAAGTGTGGGCTTGGCAAGATGCCCTCTTTCTGACATGGGTTTCCTCTTTCATTGCTGTTTAAAAGACCATGACCGCGAGAGTGCCCCTCCACACTTGCTGTAATAGACGTTTGCACAATAGGGCTGGAGATGGAGTCTGGGGGCAGAGGGTGAGGACTCTGTTTTCCAAACCTCGGTGAGACCGCTCCATGAAGCAAGAGCAAAGGTGGGTCCTCTTGCAGAGAAGGGGCTTCAGGAAGAAGACAACACAGGAGCCAGCCTTTCTTCACAGAGGGGCGGGGGGAGTAGGCGGGGAAGTGACTCATGGCCACGTCCCTGCCCTAGGCTGGGAAGAGTGTCCTATCTCACTGCCTTCTTGTTTGAAGCAACAGCTCACGTAGCCCAGGCTAGCCTTCAATTCAAGGATGACAAACTCCTGGTCCTCCTGGCTCCACTTTGCAAAGTTCTGGGATTACAGGCGAGCACCCAGCTTAGCTAGATTCCTTTCTTGGCTTTGCAGGACGCGCCCCACCTGTTTACCCTTGTGTCAAGGTCACAGACTCAGACCTTGGTCAGAACACAGGCTGATCCTAGCTGCTTCACTCCTCACTTTGCAGTCTCGGCTGTGTTACTGAAACCTTAGTTTCCTTGTCTGTAAAGTGGCTGTGATAATGCTTTATAAGGATTACCCTAGCTCACGTGCACCTAGTGCCAGGTCACCAGTGTCACCGTCTATCTGGGCTGTCCTTCTGCCCATCACTCCCATCACTACTTTTTACAGTTATTTGGGGACAGTTGAGATCATCGGGGTGAGGATGGTTCACCTTGGACTTGTGTATACCGTGTCTTTCTCCTCTTCCAGAACTAAATGGTATTATCCTACGTCCAGCCACTGCTGGGGAGAAGGCCCTGCCGTGACTGCTCAGAGCAGAGGCAACTGAGCTGAAACAGAGAACAGAGACCCTCATGGCCAGAAGGGAGCTACGGTTTGTTCCAGCAGTGACTGCTTCTCACATTATTTATTGGGGCTCAAACTAAGGTTTCCCTCAGCAAACATGACTGCTGGTCTCATACCCCACTTGCTGCCCCAGCCCCTGGCTTCCACACCAACCACTGCAGTGGCAAATACACACACGGGGCTTGCTCAGCAGATAGCGACGACCTCTGCTCAGCTATGTGGGTGTCCTTGTAAGAAGAGCCAAAACTACCTGTCACTTTACTTGGGCCGAGGGAACGCGGGTGATCCAAATGTCCTCAGGCAAACATGACTCCACCGATAGTGGGCAGATGTAGGGTGAGCACAGCCGATGTGCCCTGGCCACCTCGTCCTGACGTAGGCTGCCAGGGAGGACATTGGCACATGCTCCTGAGTTGCTCTTGGCCATAGCCAGCGACCCGGATCGTCTGTGTACACCTAACCTTCTGAATCTGGGTAGCCCTGTCCTCCAGCGGCCTCAGGGAAACGTGGCAGGGCCCTGTACTTTGTCTTCACGGCAGTTGTGAAAGCCTTGTCAGAGAGATACAGCCACAGACTCAGCCTTACAGGGACCTGAATGTGGGCCCTGGAAGCCTGGCTCCTCTGAGGGACCCAAACAGAAGGCTCTGCAGAGAAATGCAACCTCCAGGGTTTAAAGGGTCAGGCATTCAGGCAGTGTACCCTTGTCAGAATAGACCGAGGAGTGAGAAATCCCAAGGTCCCTGGCACTTAAGCGACTCCCTCGAGAGGGGCCACCTTGAGGGCGTTGTTCACCTGACAATAATAGAAGATAAGACAAACAAACAAACCAGCAAGAGAACAACCCCTCACAACATCCTGCGTGGGCCCTGTCGTCACTGAGGTCATAGAACAACTGTCTCGTGTTAGCGTCCCAGCAACCACATGGGAGCAGGTACCACAAGAAAGCCCAGGCCCGACTATATGAAGTCATCCTCAGAGCTGAGCGATAGGTCCGAGGGCTAAGCCCACCCCACTCCTGCTACCCTGTTAGCCCATTCCAAGTCTCAGAGGGAAACAGACTGAGGACCTGGGGAGCTGGCTCAGTGGGAAAAGGTTTGCATAAGTGCCTGAGTTCAGACCCAGTGGGGGGCGGGGGGAGAAGCAGCTGCATTCTAGGTGGCTCTCAGGAAGATGGCTGTCCTGGACTCATAGTCAGAGCTGGCTCCTCTTGGGAGCCAGGTCCTGTGACGGCGGAGGGAAGGAGAGGTCACGGATAGCTTTGACTCTAGGACATGCCTGCTTGCCTGCTAACTCCCTGACCATTGGCACAGGGTCCTGTGAGGGGAGCCATCAGCCCTTTAGCCTCACAGGCCTCACCCTTCAGACATCAATCCTCACATGGGGCACCAGCTTTCTTTGGAAGATTGCAAAAATTAAATCGTTTTTAAGCAACAAAGCAACACTTTGGGGTTTGCCATGAGCTTGTGAAATGAACGGAACTTGGCGGTTAATTTCTCCCCATCCGGCGTCTCTGGGGGGGTGGGGTGGGGGCCCAGGGAGCTTCGAGTCGGCCCTTTACTTGCTCTTGTCTAAAGCTGATCTTGCCAACTGGGCCTAGCTATTGCCTCATGAACCAAGTTCCAAAACAGTCTAGGGAAATGGCCCCATACTGGGCTTTAGGGTTGCTTTCCATCTGCTATTAGGGGGTGGGGGAGTCAAACAGACCAAGATAACTGATAGTCCCCTCTTCAGAGGCCAGCTGTATTTTGTGTTGACAGGGTTAGACTCAAAGCGGGGAGCCGTCCTGAGCAGCCGCCTCTACCTGTGGAATTTCACTTTCTCTTCCAAGCGGTGACAGAGATCCCTCACCGGCGAGGAGGGGCACTGTCCTTTGCAGAACAGGCTTTCTGCTTGCAAGACAGTGTCCACGCCTCTGCCACAACTGGCTAGATTGGCACATCGAAGCCACGCACACAACACCGGTGTGTTCGTAGCCCCTCCAAACCCTTAGCTGTGAGTTCAAGTTCATGCAGTCGGGGACCGAAATGGTGTCAAGGTGTCAAGGACAGACAGAGTTGCATGCCATGCCCTTGCCTGATGTTCAGAAGCCTGAAAACAACAGAGAGATACTTCTCTCAAAGGAGGACTGACAGGGATCACAGGGCCAAGAGGGCGCCTAGCCTTCAGTACAGCAGCAACCTCCCTATGTTTTCCTGGTCCTGATACCTAAGAATGCAAGACTGGAGGATTCTGCTGGACCCTCTGCCAACGGTCAGATCTGCACAGGGGAGGTGGTAACAGCATTCGTCTCCTGGAACTGTCATGGTGATGGAATGGCTTTTAAATGAAGGCCTAGAGCCGCCACCTAGGACACGGCACATGGGGTTGCCATCACCCGTGATGCTGCACAGGGCACGCGTTGCCTGGGCCTTAGTTCCTGTGAATAAGTGGTGGGTTAAACAAGAAGCCATCTCAGGGCTTGGTTGAGACTCAGATCCTCCCATCTAGTTGCAAAGGAACTAAGGTCACCAATCTGCTGACCTTGAGACGGGGGCGGGGCCTTTAAGGGGCTGGATTTAAGACCCTGGGTTTATAATCCCAGGATCATTGGAAGTAGAGGAGAGAAAGGCTGGGGTGGCTCCGCAGGTAATGGGGTTGTCACGGATTCATCATCGCACAGCTCCTTGGTGAGAGAACATGTGTGCGAAGTCGCTGTCACCTTCTGGAACCATCACCGATCTGGGATGCTCTGTCTCCACGTGGAGAGAGCTGAGCGATGGGACCCAGCTGTTTCTTTGTGCTCTGGGACCTCCGCTTTCAGAAACTGCAAACACAAGAGAGCGCTGAGGTCTGTCCCAGGCACCTCAACCCCAGACCCCACATTTACCAACCAAGACCCTCTAACGTCTGGCTTGTTCTCAAAGGTGCCAGTTCTTTAGAAAAGCCTGTCAGTTCAGTTCCGTTCCATTCCTGTCTCTTCCCTTCTTCCTCCAGTCAGCTGTTCATGGTGAAGAGCAGAAGGACTGTTTCCTCACAACGAATGGCGGCTCTGGGGTGAAGGACGCAGACAGCTACATCAGCCTCACTTTACTTCTTGGCATCAGAGCCCTGAGGCCCAGTCCCCACAAGGACATTTTAACACAAATTTCCTGCCCCTTCCACTCTCACCGCCTACCCACCCCCCACTCTCACCCACCCCCCACTCTCACCCACCCCCCACTCTCACCCACCCCCCACTCTCACCCACCCCCCACTCTCACCCACCCCCCACTCTCACCCACCCCCCACTCTCACCTCCCACTCTCACCCACCCCCCACTCTCACCCACCCCCCACTCTCACCCACCCCCCACTCTCACCCACCCCCCACTCTCACCCACCCCCCACTCTCACCCACCCCCCACTCTCACCACCCACCCCCCACTCTCACCACCCACCCCCCACTCTCACCCACCCCCCACTCTCACCCACCCCCCACTCTCACCACCCACCCCCCACTCTCACCCACCCCCCACTCTCACCCACCCCCCACTCTCACCCACCCCCCACTCTCACCACCCACCCCCCACTCTCACCCACCCCCCACTCTCACCCACCCCCCACTCTCACCCACCCCCCACTCTCACCCACCCCCCACTCTCACCCACCCCCCACTCTCACCCACCCCCCACTCTCACCCCACCCCCCACTCTCACCCACCCCCACTCTCACCCCACCCCCCACTCTCACCCACCCCCACTCTCACCCACCCCCCACTCTCACCCCACCCCCCACTCTCACCCACCCCCACTCTCACCCACCCCCCACTCTCACCCACCTCCCACTCTCACCCACCCCCCACTCTCACCCACCCCCACTCTCACCCACCCCCACTCTCACCCACCCCCCACTCTCACCCACCTCCCACTCTCACCCACCCCCCACTCTCACCCACCCCCACTCTCACCCACCCCCCACTCTCACCCACCCCCCACTCTCACCCACCTCCCACTCTCACCCACCCCCCACTCTCACCCACCTCCCACTCTGACTGTTGACTTTTTTTGCCCTTTCTTTTTCTGATTTGTTTGTCTAATTTCTGAGACAGGGTCTCATGTAGCTCACTGTGTGATGGGGGTGACCATGAACCTCAGATCCTTTCAGTGCTAGGAATGCAGGTGTGCGTTGTCACGTTCGGTTTATTTGGTCCTGGGAACCGACTCCTGAATCTGGGGCTTCATGCAATCCAGGCAACCACTTTACCAATTGCACCCCACTGTTGCTTTCTTTTTTTAAAAAACATGGATGCTCACGCACGTGCACATACACAAATACACACATATACACATACGAACATGCATGCATACACAAATATACACGTACAAATATACACGTACGCACACACTGCTGTTTTTATACCTTTTATTTCTCTGGATGCTTTCTTCTGGGTGTGCTAAAAGCAGAGCAAGAGTAGGGGAATAAACAGAGGTCTGTGTGGGAGGGACACTTTGGGGCCACCAGTGTACCGAGGCCACACTTGAGAAGGCCGTGATTATTGAGGGGAGGGGTGCCAGCCAGGAGGCCTGTAGACATCTGACACACTCTTTTCGCCTCAGGTCAAAAATACCCACACTTCCTGCTCCTCAGAGGGGTATGCGCAGAATGCAGGTGACACCGAGGTGGTTTGCACCGTGGTTTGCACCGGGGCCGTCCTCCCAGGCATCAAAAGCCCGTTCTGTCACACTTGTTATTTTTTCCACTCTCCGCTCTGCAGCTCTAGAAAGGCCGGCTGCTTAGACCCAGTGTTTGTTTTGAGTTCCGAAAGTGAAGGGAGATTTAACTGTGCCTAAGCAAGTAAAAACGTACTCGGAAGAGGGAGAGAAACCGTGTAAACAATGTGGGGATTGAGTTTCAAAGCCCTTGTTTTCGAAAAGTTTAATGATATTTCCACTAAAGCCAAACTGTCAAAACACGGTGCGGGTGATCCGCCTGCTTTTGAAAAGGCATTAGCTCCTTATGTAAAAGCCAGTAAGTGAAATCCAAGAGGGACCCGGGTAGTCTGGGAGGCTGACGGGCCCCTGCGCTGCCCCGGCGCCCCTGAGTGACTCTTCAGATCTTGGGCTGTGAAGCCGGAGACTGAGTGCAGAACAAAGAGAAGACAGAAAGCTGTGTGAATAGCGAAGGGTTAAAAGTCTCAGGCTGGGCTGTGGCCCCGGGGCATTGTGGGTGATGGCTGGACCCCACAATCTGAATGGGGCTGTCAGGGGAGGGCTGTTGTGTGCTGGCTCTTCCTCCTGGGTGCCTCCGTTTCTTCTGAGAGGTGCAGAGTGCATCTGGGCTGCCCCGGGACAAGCCTCCCTTTGGGGTTTGTCCTGGCTTCCAGCTCTGGGTTAGCAGACAGTGGCTCCTCTTCTTCCAGATTCTATTCCTCTTCATCCTGGGGGGTGGGAGGGGGGAGTGGGAGGGGAGGGGAGGGGAGGGGAGGGGGAGGGGAGGGGGAGGGGAGGGGAGGGGAGGGGGGAGTGGGAGGGAAGGGGAGGGGAGGGGGAGGGGAGGCAGAGGGGAGGGGAGGGAGGAAGACCCTTGCTGATTTCACCTTTGCCACCTGGGCGTCTCATTCCCGTCCCCTGCCTCTCCTTCAGAGAGCCCTAAGACATTCTAGTTGCTGACACAGTGAATCTAACCTGGAGATATTTTAGATTCCAAAGCCATGTTCGTGTAAATGACGCTTACGGTAAAAGAAACGATATTGGTGTGTACTATATACCACATTTTGGGTGTATAGGAGGGGAGCAGGCACCAGGCCGACCCAGTTTGGCTGTTCAGAACCCACAAGAAGCTGGATGAACGACTCATCCCTCTACAATCCCAGCACTTCTACAGGGAGCCGGGATCAGGAGAAGTCCCCACCCCCAAAACCCTGGGCCCCCTGGGCTGGAATATGAAGTGATGGACAAGAGAGATTCTGCCTCAGACAAAGGTAGGAGAAGGCTGACACTGAGGCTGACCTCCGACCTCCAGGTGCACACTATGGCATGTGCACACGTGCACGCAACACACACAATAAAATGAAAAGGGTCTCAGCTACATCTGAACTTCGTATGAACAACAAAGCCAGTAGAGTGCCCAGATACTTCCCTGACCAGAGCAAGCCGTGGGGGGAGGGTGGGCTCGCCTTGGCTGGGGTCTGAGAGTCTATGCAAGGAGTGGTAGGGCCCATGGCTGTGTCATGTGCAGCTGACACTCCTCACAGCTCAACACACACCGGGAAATGGGGGCCGCGGAAGGCTGGTGCTCAGCTGGGCTCTTTGGCTTTCCTTTGACTCAGTCCTGGACGCTAGACCGTGGGACCGTGCTGCACGCCCTCCGGCAGCTCCTACTCTAATCCAAAGGTTCGCTGCACAAATGTCCTAGATGTTCTCCAGTCTGAGTGAAGGTCAGCCATGACCTCTGCCTACTCCCCAGTCACAGCGCTTAGGACGACTGGCACGGTTCTGGACCTGACAGCCCCTCTGGGAGACGTGTGTTGGTTCACCTGTGAGCCCCGCACACTGCAGATGCCACACCTGTGAGCGGGGACAATGTTATTAGGACGGGCTGACTTCAGCCTCCCACAGTCCATGCCCAGGGGCCAAAGGCACCAAGTCAGCGCCTGGAAATGCCTGGGAAGCCACGGCGGCTCACATAAGGACACCTGTGCCCCTTCTTCCAGCTGAGATTCCTGCTTGGGGCTGGGTAGAGAGCTGAGCTGTTAAGTGACTGAGGATCAGAGCTCAACCCTTAGAATCCAGTGGCGCGGGGGGGGGGGGGGGTTGGGGGGGGTTGGGGAAGCCAACATGGTGGCAGGCACTTGTAATCCCAGCACCAAGGAGACAGACACAAGAAGGTCCCTCGGGTTCCCTGGCCAGTGAGCCTACCTTCAATTAGTGGGTTCCTGGCCCGTGGGGGACCCTGTCTCGAGAAAATGGAGATAGTGCACAAGGAAGGGCACCCTGGGGTCAGAGGCTGTCCTCTGACCTACGTGTACACATATACATATGTACACATAAACACAGACATGTACCCTCACACGTGGCAGGCACTGAAGTTTTTCTCTTGGGAAATCAGCGGGAAGGGATGACTCCCTGCACTAAAAGCAGCCGGCTCCTGCTCCACAACAGCACGGGTGAGTCAGGATTTTGCCAAGCCGTTGACAAGGTGTCTCTGCCCCCGACCTTGCCCCTGTCCCTCCCTTCCCACCCGCCATGGCCTGGGCTTGCCACTCGGTACTTAGTATCCACATGGACAGAACTCGTGTCATTAGAAGGAGTCGTGCTGAGCCGCCTTCCATGTCCTTCCTCAGACAGAGAGATCCAATCTCGAGGTCTCCAGCATTTTAGAGGATGTCACAGAGGGGCCACCTGCCCTGTGGAGCCGTGGCGAATGGACAAAGGACCAAGGCTGAGCTTAAACCCACAACGATCCTCATGTTTCCCCTTCTTGCGTGCTATCCACGAGGCGTGTGTCACCGTGCTTGCTGAAATTGGGAGTTCTAAAAACTGGCACATAACTTCAACATGTCAACGAGTGCCTGTGGCATCTCAGCACGTGGCTATCGTGCTTACATCCAGTGAGTGTATCTGTCTCCTCAACCAGAGGACATTTCTTTAAGGTGGAAATATTAAGAGTCCACTGCCAGCTTTAGGTTGTAGTTCTCACAGCTGTTGATTGATTTGAGAGAGAGAGAGAGAGAGAGAGAGAGAGAGAGAGAGAGAGAGAGAGAGAGAGAGAGAGAGAGAGGGTGTTGGTGTGCACCCACACCTATGGGCAGGCACTGAGGTCAGAGGTCAATGTCAGGTGTCTTTCCCAGCAGCTCCCCTTCTTTATTCTAAGACAGAGTGTCACTGAACCTAGCTCTCGCCGAGTGACTGACTGGCTGGAGAGCAAACCTCTGGATATTTATTTCTCCCCAGCACTGAGCTACGGACAAGTACAACTGAAGTTGGCTTTTTTTACTTGAGTGTTGGGGATTTGAAATCAGATCTTCATGATCTGGGGCAAAGGGCTTTACCCACTGGGTTCCCGGTGGACTCTGTAGACCTGGCCACATTCACTTCTGCTCAGCTTCCCAGGGACTTCTGGGTAACTGATGACGAGCAGTCTCAACAAGCGCCCTCTCTTTCTCTCTTCGATCTTATTGAAGCTGCATTTGTGTACACAGGCCCGCCCTGGGGTCGGGGAGCAGATGCTTCTGAGGAGAGAAGTAAGCACCTCTGCTGAAGACTTTGCCCAAGGCTTGTGGGCAGTTAGGGGCACTGGCAGGACAGGCTCACCTACAAGGGGGTTGGGGAATTGCTTATGAGTAACAAAATCCCCCTTCAACAATGTGCACAGTGCCCGGGAGGGGATGCTCTTTATGTTTTTTTAAAAAGATTTATTTATTTATTTATTATGTATACAGCATTCTGCCTGCACACCAGAAGAAAGCACCAGATCTCATTACAGATGGTTATGAGCCACCATGTGGTTACTGGGACTTGAACTCATGACCTTTGGAAGAACAGTCAGTGCTCTTAACCTCTGAACCATCTCTCCAGCCCCCGGAAGGCTTTTTAAAGGCAAGTGTTCAGACCCCCTCCACCCTGGCAGCTGGGAAGGTGAAATAAGCGTGTCTGTGCTCACTGTGTGATACCATGGAGGATCCAGCCTTGCAGGGAAACCATGTCCTGAACCCAAGGGAAGGATCATAGGGAAACACGGTGACCAGTGGTCATGGTGAGTGAGGGGCGGGGATGGGGGTGGGGGGGCACATTCCCGTTTTTGTTTGGTGCACTAAAATCTAGGTGAGCATCTATGCCATGCCCAGGCGTGCCCCAGAGGCGCGTGCACCTCTGCCCTCATTGTTGCTCTATTCACAGCGCCCAAGGGGTCAGCCTAGGTGCCCATCACCTGAGGAATGGATGAAGAAAAATGTGGTACATACACAGCGGAACTTCATTCTGCCGTGAAGAACACTGAAAGCATGGAGTTTGCGGGGAGTTGGGTTAGATCTAGAGAGTGTTCAGCTATGGGACCCAGGCTCTGAAAGTCACATGCTCTCCTTCATACTCAGAGCCTAGCGGTTAGTGCTGTTTGTGTGTAAGCCGGGGGTGGGGGTGGGTGGGAGGGGGAAGCATAAACTTTGAAATTAGACAAGGGACCACAACAAGGGAGCAAGGGTGAAGGGGAAGGGCACGGGTGACATGAAAGCAGAAAGGAGGATGCTGGGAGTGGGAGACTACAAAGCAGAAAGGGTCTAGGGGAGGGAGAGCAGCAGAAACATGCAAGAGTCTGGGTTTGAGGCCAGGCTGGGCTGCACAGTGTCTATGTGTCAGAGAACCGGGCTCTATGGAGGTCAAGCACTTCGCCACCAGTGGAAGACCCTGGGGCCCAACATCAGCATGAAGAAAAAGCCAATCTCCGCTCAGCCTACGGCTGTCTCAGAAGACAGGGAAGGGATCAACTTCCTGCAGCTCTTCTGTGCTCAGGGATCCACTGCCCTTCCGCTCTCTCTCTGGATGCCCTTGTTTGAGCAATATCTTGTACAGCTCTCCCTCGGAGGGCTAAGGTAAAGAAAGGGCCACTTGGAAATTTCAAGTCCCTGGATGAGAAGCGCCAGAAGAAAACCACGCAGGCCCTGGGACACGGCCGAGAACCACCCCCTCACTGCCGTGGTTTCCTTCCAAGAAGCTCAGAATGTGGCTGAATTAGGACTGTTTGCTTCCTCTCTCGCTGCTCCCAATGCCAGGTTTACACTGAAGTCCTGGCCTGCAGAACAAAGGCATTTCAAACCCAAATTAACCATTCCTCAGTTTGGAAACCCTGCCTGTGTCCTGGCAGTGTCTGCCTCCAGCCACCTCCCACTCCTACCCCCAACCTCAACATCCTCCCCGGACATTCCATTTATCCCAACTCTCTCTCTCTCTCTCTCTCTCTCTCTCTCTCTCTCTCTCTCTCTCTCTCTCTCTCTCTTCTCTCTCTTCTCTCTCCCTCCCTCCCTCCCTCCTTCCCTCCCTCTCTCTCTCCCTCCACTCCCTCCCTTCTCTCTCTCCCTCCCTCTCTCTCTCTGTGAGTATATGTGCATGTGTGAGAGTGTGTGAATGTGTGTGTGTGTGAGTGTGTGTGATAACATGTGAGTGTATGTGTGTGTGTGTGTGTGCGTGTGTGTGCACATGTAGATCAGAAGTTGACATCCAGGATGAATTTCTCTTTTTGTTTCCTTTGGACACTATCTCTCACTGAATCTGGAGCTCACAGGTTCTACTAGCCTCTGAGCCTCACAGACCCCTCACATGGGTGACATGCTGTCTTTTCCTCTCCAGTGCTATGGTTTACATACATGTGCCTCCCAATCGGACTTTTAGGTGGGTTCTGCCGAGCCAAACTCATGCCTGCCTGCGTGTGCTGCAAGCCCTGCCCCAGCTGAGCCATCCCCCCCGCGGTAGCCTCTCATTGCTGTGATCGAACGCCGGACAAAGGATACATAAGGAAGGAAGGGTTTGTTCTGGCGTCTGTCACGGGTCGGAAGTCGAGAGAGCAGGAGCTCGAGGCAGCTGGGTCACATGGCATCTACAAGCCAGGAAGTCGGGAGAGATGGAAGCGGAGCTCCGCTCACTTCCCTTTTCACTCTGCGCAGTTCATGTACATTAGGTATCTTAGTCCATTTGTGCTGCTATTAAAAAACAAACAAACAAAAAAAAAACCAAGAGTGGGTCACTTATCTTTCAGATTGCCCGGGAGCCCAGTCACTGTGCAGAGCGATTGTCTTTAGGGCGTCGGCCATGAAGACCAGGTGCGGCTGTAAGAGGGTAGCTCACCAGCCACCAGCTGGGCCCCCCATAGTCCCCCATTTCCCCCTGTGGAAGACCTTCTGTTCCTGCCGCCACCCTGCCTGCATCCCCTAAGGACTTGTAGGAACCAGAGGGTGGAAGTTCAACACAGATCCAGGCTATTGAGAATCGGTGCACTCCCTGGTGTGGAGCAGGTCTGAGTGAAGACAGAGCAGTGTCAGGTTGCAGACAGCAAGCTCACAACAAGGCCAAGGGTGGGCACTGGCAGTAAAGGAGGAGGAAGTCGGGGTTGCCTGGAGTTCGGCCTGTGTGTTGCCACCAACGTCCTACTGTTCTTGTTTGTATTAGGTGTTGTGTGTCACAGTGACACACAATGTAGGGGAGGAAAGGCTTATGTGACCCGTGGCTTCAGAGGGTCTGTCCATTACGGCAGGAAAGATAGGGTGGAGCGGCTGCAGCAGGCTGCACGCAGGGTGGAGCTGTTCACATCACTGTGGGCCAGGAGGCCGAGGGTGGCTCGAACCTTCAACAGCTCGTTCCTGGTGATCTGCTTCCGCCAGCCAGGCCCCACAAGATTCAAAACAGCACTGTGGGGTACTTCAGATTGCGACCGTGACACTGTTCTGTGGAGCCCTCAAAGACCTGTCCTCCCTGCCACCTGTCCGTCCATTCCAAAATGGGTTTTTCAAGGCACGGCCCTATCAGCAGAAACCCTAAGCTTAGGCTCTGACTCGCCAACCTTCAAAACGTCCTGCTTACAGTTGACGTCTGAAGTTGGTGTTCCTCGCTTGTCTGTCCTTGGCCGCCTTTCAAGTGTGTTTCTAGCCCTCGGCTCTTCTGCTGAGTGAACTCCCTGCTGGCCAGACTCCTCAAAACTGGAATACTTGGTTTTCACTGTCTCCTTTACCAGCTGTTGTAAAATCCCATGCACAGGGGTGTTTGTAGCGCCACCCCTAGGGAGAAGTGAACATTACCTATTTACCCTGCATGAGAACAAACATCTACTTACCCCAGAAAGAAAACTTAACACAGACCAAAATAAGGGTACCACTTAAGTCCAACTTGGTTAACCAACAAACTTATTGGGGTTACTTACAGGAGCAGAGACAACTCAAAGGCAGCTGTAGCACCAAAAAGCCTACCCTAGCATGGGTGACGTCACTCACTAAAGCTGGGACCTTGGAGCTTTCTGCGTGACTTACAGGCAGCTCAGCAGGAGGGAGAGCTCCCTTTCCTCAGCAGTCTTCACTACTTATATAATCTGGAGGAAGGGTGGGGTGTGCATCAGTAAGTTTTGTGGACTTCCTGGGACTTGTGAGTCGTTCACTTCCTTCCAAGATAAAAAATACCTCAATTCAGAAGAAAGTTCTTATACAAGAGGTGAACTTTCTCTGAAGCTAATCAGGGGCACCTTCTGGGCCTTCCGTGAGCTGAGCTTTTCTATGGGCCCTGAGGTTCTAGAATAGTCAGTTATCATGGGTGTGGGTTTTGTAAACTTACAAAAGTGAAATAAAAAGATTAGACTTCCCCCCCTCTCTCTTTCCACCCCAGTGTTGCCTCTATATATTTCATTAGTTTCTTGTGGCACCGAGAAAGCTTTGTACATTTTGAGGAGCTTGCCAAGGGAGGATTAAATTGGAAAGACAGTTCATTTTGCCTCAGTGGGGGCATTTCAATCTTCTCAACATAGATCGAAATATTTACTGATGCCAGTCTCAATGTAGTGATGAATTCCTAGCACGCAGCTGATTCAGCCCCATGGACGCACTGCCCTGCGGAGACTCAGGCCTCAGGCCGTAGTGGAAATGGTTCCAGCCCCAGAGCTGTGGAGAGAGGGGAGCGGGGAAACAGAATGGACCAAGTGTGGCACCTGCATCCGGTCTTGGATCCCATGTGTAGAGTTCTGTCAGTCAGTTCTCAGGTGTGTTTTCCTTGACGCCTGGTAAGTTCTTCCCGCTGGGAATTTACTTGGTCGCCCAGAAAGTGCCATGAGGAGTGTATAGAGTATTCTCACAGAGACAAGAGGAGACCTGGGACTGTGGCTGGCCATGACACTGAAGTGTGATGTGTTCTTTGGATGATTGGGTGTGTGGTGACCACGACGACAACGATGATGATGGTGGTGGTGTGTGTGTGTGTGTGTCTGTGTGTACACGTGCATGTATATCACACTGTGTGTATACATACATATGCAGTGTTCATATAGGCTTCATCCCACGCCAGTAAAAAAATCAGGGGAGGCTTGATAGTTTGGACAGCACTGACACTGCGGAGCTTGGGGATTCTTAGCTCCACCCACGCACGGGCAGGGTTTCCATGAGAGCTTGGAATCACAGCCCCCAAGTTTCCCGTCATCAGGCGGCCCACTGACAGCCTTCCTCCTGCCCCAGAGAGAGACCCAGGGAGCAGCGGGAGTCACACGGAGAAGGAGATTTGCTTTGACCTATGTGAACCAAGGCGGGTGGACACAGGACAAGCTGAATGCCCAAGAAGCAAGCAGTATCTCAAACCTGCATGGGCTCCAGGACCAGCCCTACAGATGACAGAAGTGTTTCCAGAGGTCACTGGGAGTGGGGTGATGATGGGGACACAGCCAGGGAGAGGGGTGTCTCTTTCTAAGTTCCAGAATTCTGAACCGTTTCCTTTGGGCAGAACACTGGGTTGGCTTCAGCTCCAGAGAACTGCAAATCCGCCCAAATGTTGGTTTGGCTGTCAGGCTGGAAAATTCTTAGGGTTAAAAATCAAATAAGAATAATAACATTGCGAGTCTCGGGTATAGTTTTTATTTAAATTATGCTCCCAGATGTCTATGAAGCCAATCCAAAACATAATTAATATATATTTTTTTCCTCCACAGAGGGCAAGTTTTGATGTAAGACCACTCAGGCATAATGCAACAAGCATATATTTGCCGCTCAGAAGCAACACAAAAGATGAAAGATTTTCCCATATGGGCAGCAAATGCCCAGAGTGGACACACAGGCTCTCCAGTATGGGAGTCCTACGCCTGAGCACGCTCACGCTGCCACCTCTCCCACCTGCCCGCCACCTCCACCCCCACTCAGCCCTCCATGTCTGCCTATTTCCATTCTCGGTGTCACTCTCCTCTGTCCCACTGGCTTTGAAGGATTGTACCCAACGTTTCTCCCCATTCCCAGTACAGGAGGAAAGCAGAGGCATGGAGAGTGGTGAGACAGGGACACACAAGACCCGGCTGTGAGAGGGAGTCGGCTTCCCATGGGCCGTTAAGGGTGTTAAGCTTGAGTCCTGCTCTGCTCCTGCTAGCCTGGGGCTCAGACAGTGGCTGCAAATGCAGGCAGCATCTGACTGGATCAGGCCAGGTAGTGCAGTGACCCCGAATACCACCTGAGCCCCAGTCTCTCTCAGGGTCTGCACTCTTCTAGCCTGGGCCTAGGCACACCTCCTTAGAAGCTGTCCTGCCTTGACTAAACCATCAGAGCCACGAGTGGCCTCTCCTGTCTCCTCTCCCACTTGCCCAGCTATGTTGTATGTGGGTGCATACCTGCGTGCATGTGACGGCATGTGTGTGTATTCATTCATGTGAGTGTGTGTTCATGTGAGTGTGTATGTGCATGTGGTCTGATTATGTGTGTGCATGCATGCCTGTGTCTGTGTGTGTGGTGTGTGCATGTGTGCACGTGCATGCATGTGTGTGTGCACACCATGAGAGGCCATGGGGGTGTCCAATGCCCTGCTCTGTCACTTTTCACCCCACTCCTTTGAGGCAGGACCTCTCGCTGAACCTGGAGCTAGGTTGGCAGGCAGCAAGCCTCAGGGATGCATCCGCCTCCACTGCCTCTTTTACCCAGATCTGCGGTTACAGACACTCTGTGCAGCTTCCCATCCTTGGGCTTGGGTGTGAGTATCCAAACTCAGCTTCTCAGGCTTGTCCAGCAAGTGTTCTTCCCCATGGGCCATCTCTCCAGCTTTCCACCTGCTACTTATTATTATTTATTTGTATTCATAGAATATATTTTTATCATATTCTTTGCCCTTCATCTGTTTTTGCTTTTTTGCTTGTTTGTTTTTTGTTTTGTTTCTGTTTTTTTGTTTGTTTGTTTTGTTTTTAAGACCATATCTTTCACTGGCCAGAGATCAGCCTGTCTCTACCTCCCACACCACGCAGTCACAAATGTACACAACTCTGGTGGTTTGAGTGAGAACAGCGCCTATAGGTTCATGTATTTGAATGCTTAGTCCCCACTTGGTGAAACTCTTTGGGAAGGATTAGGAGGTGTGGTCTTATTGGAAGAGGTGTGTCACTTGGGGCGGGTCCACACTGGCCAAGGGTGGTGGCACATGCCTTTAATCCCAGCCCTCGGGAGGCAGAGGCAGGCAGATCTCTGTGAGTTCAAGGCCAGCCTGGTCTAGAAAGCAAATCCAGGACAGCCAAGGCTAACACAGAGCAAGTCTGCCTCAAAAAACCAAAACCAAAAACAAAAACAAAAGTCCACACCATTACCAGTTAGTCCCCCACCCACCCTTTCTGTCTCCCTCTCTGCCTCACATGGGTCAGATGTGAGCTCTCAGCCACTGCTCTGGCACCATGCCCGCCTCCTTGCTGCCATGACAGTCATAGACTCCAACCCTCTGGAACTCTGAGTCCCCAAACTAAGTGCTTTCTCATCTAACCCAGCAAACCTGAGCAGTTACCTGGGCTCTGGGGATCAAACTCAGGTCCTCACGCCTATAAGACAGGAACTTTACAACTGATAAATAAATAAATAAATTAATTAATTAATTTTAAAAGCTGCAGAAACACCCCAGGGGTTAGGAGTACATACTGCTGCCCTTGCTGCGGCCCAAAGTTTGGCTCCCTGCATCTACGGCAGGCAGTTCACAACTGCATGCACATCCAGCTTCAGAGGGTTCTATGCGCTGGTCTCTTGGGCACCCTCACTTAGACACAGATACACACTCACACACTCACTACCCCCCATGTGTGCACACTCACGCACACATACACACTCATGCACACATACACACTCACGCACACATACACATGTGCTCTTCTTCCTCAAATCGTCTTCCCCCTTCTCCCCAGACACTTCAACCTCCAAATTCTTCCCCTTGCCATAATTCCCTTCAGATCCAGTTCCTCGGTTCCTCATGACCTGCCACACCTCCTGACCGTGGTCCTCGTGCTGCCTCTACCAGCCTGTTTACAGCCCCTCCTCCTCTTCCTCCTGCTGCCTGGCTGAATTGGAAACCTAAGTCATCATTGGTTGTGATTCTGGTCCAGTCGTGTGGTAAAGGCCGTGTGGCCTTCGGCAAATAACCTCACCTATTTTGAGCCCTGTTTTCTTACTTTCCTTCTAAAGATGAAAAACAAAACTCTGTCTAGGCTTTCAATAAGGATCAAAGGGGACAGTGAGTGTGTGTGTGTGTGTGTGTGTGTGTGTGTGTGTGTGTGTGTGTGTGTGTTTGTGTATGTTTGTGTTTGTGACAAAACTGGCCCTGCCTGCTGAGCTCTGTGGCTTCCACTGCTTTCTTCTGTTCTCCTCTGCTGCCCCACTCCCTGTCTCTAGCAGGCCTCAGCACCTGGCTGTGAAGATCATCTCTCAGCCAAGGCCTTTGCCTCCTGATTTCCAAGAGCTCTGTCAGTCACGTTGAAGTTTGCAGCTGGTTGTGTACAGCTGTGGATGGGGGAGCACACTGGGCAGTCGACGCAGAAATGTACAAGAGGGGACAGTGCCAGGTGGTGGTCCTGGATTCCACATGGCTGGAGTGACCACAGGCTTTGCCTGGCCCCTGAGGAAAAGCTGGCAGCTGAGCCATGAGTGGCCTCTTGATCCTGGGTCACCTGGGACTGTCTTAGGCTGTGTTACTCTCTCCAGGTAGAAAACCAGAGGTCATCTTAGTTTCCTTGCCTCTTTTGACCACGAGGCTTTTCTAGGCCTGGTTGAAAATGGAGATACCCCACAGAGTGGCTTCTTGAGGCACAAGTCTCTCTTTCTGCCTTGATCACTTGTTGCGAGCCTGGGACGTGCTTAGAGCTTCTCAGAGGAAAGGTGTGAGTCAAGCACAGGGTGTTCCTGCTAGAGCATCCTGTTATCCCACCACGTGGGACCTTTAAACTTCAGAAGGCAATTCTTTGCTTTGCTTCACTCTGTCTGAGTCCTATAGCAAGGTGCCACACTGAGAAAACCAAGCCACGGCAATAAATAATCACTCCGTGTATTGATAGGCCTCTGGTCTTTTCCCAGCCTTGGGGCCTATATCCATTGATCCCATGGGATTATGGAGAAAACACTATTGTCCCTTGGTTTAAACACAAGGAGGATTGTAGAGGAATGCTAATTCAGAACATGGCTGCTCTGGCAAGAGATCACATCCAAAGACCTTCTAGATCTGTGTGATCCTGTTGGAATACAAACACACCTTTAATCCAGGAGACAGAGGCAAACAGATCTGAGCTCAAGGCTAGCCTGGTATAGAGCAGGTATTAGGTAAAGAAAAGCTTAGATTCAGGCGTGGTGTATACACGCCTTTAATCCTAAACAATGAAGGTAAAGTTAGTTTGTAGAAGGAAGCACCCATATTTGAGAGTGATGTTTAATTGAGTGGCAGAAAAAGTGACGAATCAGAGAAGATTTGGAGAGGAAAGGGAAGCTACTTAAGGGGCAATGGAGAGTGGGGGTCAGTTTTACCAGGAGAGTTTTACAGAGAGGAGTTGAATGAGAAAACAAGCTAGACACATGTGACGACAGAAGGAGCCAGAGAATGAGAAGGAGGCAGTAGATTAGAAAAGATTGCTGGAGTTAGTTTGGGGCCAACCAGAGCAATCCAGAGGCCAAGAGAGAAGCCAGATTGAGTAAGTCAGCTAGGGGAAGGGTTTGAGCCAGAACAACTGAGTTGAACCAGCCAGCTCGGTGCTCAGAAAGAGCAACTCAGGGTGAGCTCAGTAAGCAATAAATCTCAGAGGCTGGAAACACTCTACACCTAGGTTAGACAATAAGGAGGCTAGAAGTTTCCAGGACTAGGCCTAGGTTAGCAGATAGAGGCAGTGAGCCTCTGAGACAACAAATGATACAGGTGAATAAAAGTTCCTTTTACAAGAGGTGGGCTGGAAGAAAGAGCCTTAAAATACAGGGCTTCGCTGACATTCTTACTGCAATGTTCTGGAATCTTCTGTTGCTCACAGAACAGCATCAGGGGAACCAGCCCATTTTGCTATCTGGCAGCTGTTGGAAGGGTAGAAGTAAATGTGTCCCTCTGAGCCCTTCTGTGATGACGTTTTCTTCACAGAACGCCTCCCACCCATGGTACCACTGGATCCCTAGAAATTGCACTGTGACTGAATTGATGGTGTCACAGGGATATATGCCCCAGTGACCCAGGACCTCTTATCCCTAGGTTGGAAGAAAGTTCCTACTTCTCGCAGCTGGCTTGGATTTCTGGGACAGTCTTAGAAACAATCTTACTTACCCTATTGTTTCAGAAATCAAGACTGCTGGTCACCATATTCTTCCATGTAGCTAGGTGGCTAATAATAATAGTAATAATAATAATAATAATAATAATAATAATAATGATGATGATGATGATGATGATGATGCCAGGAAGGCGAGGGGTTGAGAATTGTGTAGACCTGCGCTTAAACACAAATGCACTGATAGCAGTTTTGTAAACTTGAGCCTAGTGTCTCCCCAGACCACATTTCCTCAGTACAATGCAGTCCATGCCTCCCTCGAAGAGCTAACAATGTTCTTACTCACATGTCGCAACACAGAGTTTGGGAGGCGGCAGGCACAGTGCCTTCTGACAGGTAGGGGCAGCCTGTGTTAGGTTATCTCACTAGGAGTTTGAAATCACCCATGGCGAGTTTTCTGGTGCTGTGAAGACCACTCTGACCAAAAGCAATTTAGGGGAGGAAGGGTTTGCTTAGCTTACACCTCCAGGGTAACAGTCCACCACTGCAGGGAGGCTGCCACACCAGGAGCTCCAGACAGCTGGTCATCTCACACTCACGTCAAGAGCAGAGAGGAGCAGATGCTAGCTGCTTGCAACTTGATTATCTTTCTTCAGTTCTTACACAGTTCAAAACTTAGCCTAGGGAATGCTGCTGCCTACAGTGGGCTGCCTCCTCCTGTATCAACTAATAATCAAGACGACCCCCACAAACATGCTCTGATAGAAGCCTGATCTAGGCAACTACTCACTCAGGCTCTCTCTACAGGTGATTTTAGGTTACGGCAAGTTGCCATTTAAAACTAACCATTACAATGAAAATATTTTCATTATGGAAATCAACAAAGGCTAAACAGTAGGCATAATGTTTTCCTCAGTATGTGTGTGTGTGTTTGTGTGTGTGTGTGTGTGTGTGTGTGTGTGTGTGTGAGAGAGAGAGAGAGAGAGAGAGAGAGAGAGAGAGAGAGAGAGATGTTCACTACAGGCAGGCTTGTATCCCACAAGTTGTCACCCATCCTTGGCAACCTGCCACACTTGTTTGTGCGTGTCTAGGCTGATGGACTGGTTTGTGCATTCTCCACCCTTTAAGGACTTCAAGTCTCAGAGCTGCCACTATCCATCAGAGGGCAGAGAAGACACATCTATAGAGACTTGAAAGCAGCACAGGGGGTGGAGGAGCCAGGGATACTGAGCCAAGGTGCCACCTTTGTTTGAAGCACTCACAGGAAGCTTTACAATGAGGGGTGACACCCAAGCCTCCTAAGTCAGGGCCCCAGGGAGTCAGGGATTCTGACTGAGGCAAGAGCAGGAAATGGATGGAGAGGTTGGGCATGACAACAGAAGAGAGAAAGGCGAGTGCAGGACGCCACAGAAAATCCCAGAGCACTAGGGACCAAGAGGCAGCATAAGGCAGGGAGGTGGACCAGGCTCCACCTACAGAGGGCCTTGAACACCAGGTACAAATGCAGCCGAGGGCATGCCATCATTGATGCCACAGTGATGAGCTGGCTGCCAGCTTTGCAAGCAAGCCTCAGAGGCAGCAATGATCCCACCAGCATCGCAGGCAGGTGTGTGAAACTGAGATCAGATGAGTGATGGCATTAGGTCACCGCGTACGGGATGCCAGAGTTGGGAGCCAAGCACGACCCGGGCTGACTCAGCCCCGGACACACACCATGAGCTTTGCACAAAACAGTTGTAACTATAAATGAAATGGGTGGGTTCCTCGATGACTGTTACTCCCTGAAAGTCACTGTGGAAACAGAGTCTGACTGCTTGCTTTGAAGTGATTGAAATGCTGTGAAAGTATTATCAATAAATGCTATGTGTTGTTTTGGTGACTATCCTTTCTCATATACATCGTGTTACTACAGCTTCAGTATAACCCTGAGGCTTCAACAACCTATATTATCATTATTATTATTATTATTATTATTATTATTATTATTATTATTATATTGTTTTACTAAGACTACTGTTATTCTGTTTTTTTTTTTCCTCTAGAGGGAAACGGAGACCAATAGTGTTAAGAGCCTTCCCAAACAACTTGACTAGACAGGTCTTGAACCTGTGTCTCTTTGATGTATTTCAGTCACTTGCTAATGGAGAATGAAGAGAGAGGTCGACCAGATGGACATGTCTAGAAAACTGTGTTGCTGACCAGTGGCGGGGAAAGAAGATTTAAACAAGTCAGGCTTAGAGTCTGGTTTGGGTGTTTGGGCTGTGATTCTTGAGCTCTTCCTGACACTGTGGAATTTGTTCTGTGACTCCCGGGGCCACTGTCAGGAAGGAAGCTGCACATGTTAAGAACAGAGCAGGTTATCCAAAATTCACCTCTACAGGACTATGGCTCGTACAGTTCTACTTCCAAGGGACCCTGGCCTCCCTCTTCCTGCCCACCTCTCCAGGAGAAAGCCTGTTTTCTTTATTTGTTGTTTATTTTGAGTACATGTACGTGTAAGTGTGTGTGTGTGTGTGTGCACGAGTGTGCGTGTGTCTGTCTGTCTGTCTGTGTGTCTGTGCACGCGCACCGCCAAGATGTCCTGTTTTTATCACCCTCTGCCTCGATCTCTTGAGACAGGGTCTTTTCCTGGCTGGGTTGGCAGCCAGCTAGCCCCAGTCCTCTTCTCTCCTTCACCCACTGTGCTTAAGTTACAACCTCGCACAACCACGCCACTTTTTTAAAAAATGTGGGCGCTGGAGACTTCACTTCGGGTCCTCATGCTTGCTCAGCAAGCCCTCTTACCCACCGAGTCGCCTCCCTAAACCCACTGAGGCTTCTTCTTCTTCTTCTTCTTCTTCTTCTTCTTCTTCTTCTTCTTCTTCTTCTTCTTCTTCTTCTTCTTCTTCGGTACTGCCTGTCTTGGCCCACTCAGCCTGGTTGAGTCCTAAACAGGCCCAGGCAGGCTGTGACGGTGACCCAGGACCTAGCTGAGAACAAAAGGGACTTGAGGAGAGGATGCCTGGAGGGACTGTGCCACTGTCATCACTTTGCTCCAAGTGGGTTCTGTGTAGCCATGCATCAGGAGGGTGAGTCAGCGCCAGTCATGAGAAGTGGAGGCACACCACAGAGTTGCTGCGGAACCTTGTGGAAGGTCCGGGGCCTCCCATGCCCCGGGCTCTTCACACACCTTACTGTCTAATTTGGAACAACCCCACAAGCTTGTTGGCTCGGTGTCCTGTGAGCAGTCTTTTCTGCCGGGCTGCTAAACAGCTCGAGTGAATGGAACTTCTTGTGCTCCTGTCTCCATGGCTAACCCTCCAGCTCCCACATCAGTCTGTGGCACCAACGTTCACCACAGGCACCAGCCCATCTCCTGGCCCCACTCCAGGTCTTCCTCAAGTGACTCGAAACACACAGGTGCTGGAAGGGCTCCAGAAACAAGTCTGTCAGGATGGGGAAATAGCTGTAAAGTGATTGCCTTGCGAGCACAAGGGCCTGGATTTGGTCTCCAGGAGCTCAGATGAGGTGCCATCCTCATGTAATCTCAGCACTGGGGAGGGAGAGGCAGGCCGATCCCCTAAGGCTCACTGACTGGTGTGATCTCTCCCTCTCTCTCTCTCTCTCTCTCTCTCTTTCTCTCTCTCTCTCTTGCGCGCGCGCCCCCCCAAACAAATAAACAAACAAAATAAATATTTTTCCCATAAAATTATCCTATGCATACATTCATTTCTCTCTACAAAACAAAGGCTAAGTACTTAGCTACTGAGGATCATCATTCAGCCCAGATAGGAACAAAGGCTATTTAGAAGGGGCCAGCCACTCTCAGGTCACCATCCTTGTCCTCTACCCATTAGACAGACACAGGCATTCTCCGTGACAATAACTGGTAAATACTTCTCTCTGGAAACAAGTTAGCCTGTTTTTTCTCATCTGGAAAGTCAAAGAAAAAAAAATGAAGCCTTAACATGCAAACATAGACTTTCTTTTGTGTGTGTGTATGTGTGTGTGTGTGTGTGTGTGTGTGTGTGTGTGTTACATGTGTATGTATGAATATTAAAGTCTGAGGGCATACATGTACAAAAAGAAGTGAATGTGAGTGAGCACATGTGCAAGTGACAGACAGAGGCGTGTGAGCTGCCTTTTCTCAGTCATCATCACCTTTTTTTTTCTTTTCTTTTCTTTTTTTTTTTTTGAGACATACTCTCCCTCTGGCTCAGAACCCACCAAATAGGCTAGGCTAGCTGGCTGGTGCCCAGGGATTTTCCTGTCTCTGTCTTCACCAGGGCTGGAGACACAAGTGCACACCGCCCACCATGCCTGGATTTAAAAAAAAACAAGCAAGCAAGCAAGCAAACAAACAAACAGAACATGAGTTCTTGGGCTGGAACTCCAACCTTCCTGTGTGAGGCAAACACTTCACTAACTGAACTACCTCCCCCCAGTGTCAGACATGACTTTTCAATCACTTCAAAATGGCCCCACCCTCCAATCTCCCAGCGGCCTTTGGGGCTACTCTGAACCAGGAAGGACTCCCGGGGCAAGCAAAGTGTGTTTTGAGGGATGAGGAGTCTTCCAGGCCCTTTGAGTCAGAGTGAGTCACTCCTCTGGGCCAACTGACGCAGGATGCAGAGTGGTGATGGGTTAGCTATTGAAGCAGGGACACAGGAAGCTTCTAGAACCCCTCCCTCACCCACACATGCTGTTTCATGAAGACATAACGAAGAGGCAGTGGGAAAGGATGTGTCAGCTTAGGGTGCTTTCGGGTTTGTCTGACAGATTTTTCTCTGTCATGCCCGTTCACTTCACTAGGTCTTACTACATCTACAAATGCACATGTGTGCTATATGCACACACACACACACACACACACACACACACACACAGAGACGTATGCATACATATCTGTTTGCTCCCAACATCAGTTGTCAATTGTACAAGAAAGCAAGGCTTGGAAGCCAGGCTGCAGAGGCCACCTCACCAAGAGCGCCTGTCACTGTAGCTCTAACCCTGGCCGGTTGCCATCAATCTAACGCAGGAAGCAAGGCGTGGACCTCCATCTGCATGACACTTGTGCGCAACACATGTGCAGCCACATGGTACCGGAACAGGCCCTTCTGCCTTCCTGCACCAGTTGCACGGGATGGTGAGGCTCCAGTGCTTGGCCTTGGCTCCTTGGCTCCGTTGTTGATCTTACTGGTTAATTCCGTCCAGCCCCATCACTCATCCCCAGAACCCTCTGTCCTGTCATGTTGGCAGAAACAATCCATGGGACGGCTCAGAAGGGGAACTAAACGTTTTAGTGGGGAAAGATTAGAAACGTAACAAGAAACTGGCTCCATCCCTTCGAGCACCGAGAATGAACCCTGGCACATATGGACAAAATTTCAGCGGGGATTTGTCCGTGGCGTTTAGACTAAGAAGAACTCTGGATATGCCACATGCTCGTAAGAACCTCATCAGGGTGGCCAAACAGGCAGATGGACAACATCTGAGGGGCAAGAGGACGAAATAAGACGCTCTCTCAACACATGAGTGGTACCAGCTGTCGAGCGTGGGCTCATTCATATGTCATATGTCATATGTCATGTGTCATATGTCATGTGTCATACGCCTCAGGTAGGGAGGCGGCCGCTATAAGGTGGGCTCCTCGTGACAGCCCCGTTCAAGCTGGGACTGAGAGCACCTGGTCCACGCAGCAGCTTTCAGCTCTACTTCCTGTTGGGATGTCTCTCGTTTTATGTTCTGTGAGCACAATTGTGCACACGCACGTGGAGGCCAGAGGGAAACCTCAGGATGTCATCCGCTTTATTTTCTTGTTTTTGAGACAAGTCTCTCATTGGCCTGGAACTTACCTATTAAGCAAGTCTGGCTGATCAGGGAGCTCCCCCTGCCCTGGGGGATTCTGGCTCTACCTCCCCAGTGCTGGGGTTACAAGAACCCCACCATTCCAAGCTTTTAACGTGTCCTGGGGATTGAACTCAGTTCAGCAGGGGTTTGCCAGGCAAGCACTCTTCCTGCTGAGCCGTTGCCAGACCCCCTCCTGTCCTGGAGAGCTTTGTTTTGTTCTTTGTTGTCTCTCCTCCCGGGTTCTCTACAAAACCAAACAAGCTTGCTCTCCCAGCCTCACAAAGCAGAAAGGGCTCCAAGAGGAAATCATTTCACAACAAGGGAGTCCTGGGAAGAATTAAAGACGGAGGGACCCTTGTAATGAGATTAAGGGGGGGAAATGCCTGATGCGTCCACTCAGGCCCATCCTCCTGCTGCAGAGAAGCTGGGACAAACGCAAGCATTGTTGCAGGGAGGGAAAAGGCTAACAAGCTACAAAAACAAAATTCAAGATATTTTGAAAGCAAGGCCCTTGGCAGGGTGAGGAGAGGGCAGTTGGCCTGTGCAGGGCAGCACAGCATTTCTGCTGAGCAGATGCCAGAAAGCCAACGCTCAGGGGAAGGAGGCACCCAGGCCCCTGGCCCCTCTAGGAATGAGCTGAGAACGGGGTCTGTGGAGAAAGCTCAGTTGATACAGAGCCTTCCGTGTAGGCGGGAGGACCTGAGTTTACCCCCCCAGAACCCATACAAGCTACAGTCATCTGAGAGGCATTTTCTCAATCAGTGATCAATTGGGAAGGGCCCAGGCCATTGTGGGTGGAGCCGTCCCTGGGCTGGTGGTCCTGGGGTCTATAAGAAAACAGGCTGAGCAAGCCATGGAGAGCAAGTCAGTAAGCAGCACTCTCCCTGGCCTCTGCATCAGCTCCTGCCCCCCAGGTTCCTGCTCTGCTTGAGTCCCTGTCCTGACTTCCTCCCGTGATGGACTATGATCTGGAAGTGTAAGATGAATAAACCCTTTCCTCCCCAGCGTGCTATTTGGTCATGGTGCTTCATCTCAGCCATAGTGACCCTAACTAAGACACCATGTGAAACAGTTGAGCATAAAGCACAAGCTGGGGACGGCAATCAGAGCTGGGGCTCACAGGCCAGCTTGGCAGCCTTAGCTGGTGAGTCCCACACCAGAGGGAGACCCTGTCTCAAAGCCTCAAAGCAGAGTGATCAAAGGAGGCTCAGGGGCTGGAGAGATGGCTCAGAGGTTGAGAGCACTGACTGCTCTTCCAAGGTCCTGAGTTCAACTCCCAGCAACCACATGGTTGGCTCACAGCCATCTGTGATGGAATCTGATTCCCTCTTCTCATGTGCATGGAAACAGAACACTCATATACATAAGAAATAAATAAGTAAATAAATAAATATATCTAAAAAAACAAAACAAAACAAAACAAAAAACAAAAAATTGCTATGAATATGTCCCAACATACAGTCTTGAGCTTTACTTAAACATTACGATGTGTGTGTGTGCACGTGTGTGTGTGTGTGTGTATGTATGCATGTCTGTGTATGTGTGAGTGTGTGTATGTGTGTGTGATATTTTTGTAAGTAGGAGTTCATAAATGACAGCATTGTGTCCCATTGTAAAAAGGTTGGCCTTATGGGCTGTAGTGCGTCCGTCATTGGATTGGTCAGACTTGCTGCCTTAATTACTTTCCTATTGCTGTTATAGGGCATCGTGGTTAAGGCAACTTACAGAAGGAAGAGCTGACTTGAAGCTGACAGTTTTATAGGGTGAGTCCACGACCGTCATGGATAGAATGAGAGGGAATGGCATGGGGTCTGATACCTCAAAGCCCACTCTCCGTGACACGCCCCCCAACAAGGCCACACCTCCTAGTCCTTCCCAAACAGTCCTGTCAACTCTGTGAACCAGACACTCAAAGGTATGAGCCTGTGGACACCCATCCTCATTCAAACCATCTCAGAGAGGTCATGGTCTCTCTCTTGGCTCCGTTGATTCTGGGATCATTGTGAGACTGCTCACCTCATTATAAATAAAAATGGAAAAGATATACCCACTCACACACATGCACACAAGTGCACAAACAGGCACATGCACACATATACACACTCGCATACAGCTGCACACGTGCTCACGCACACACGCACACACGTGCATGCACACATGCACATATGCATGCACACACGCGCACACACACACACACCTGGGACATAATACAGCTCCCAAGGACATTCTCCCACCTGGGGATCAGCTTTCCAAAACACAAATGCTTTAAGGGAACATTCTGCCTCCAAATTATAAAAACAAATATGTAGATAGCGTTTATGGAACTTTACAGTTGCATGTGCAGCTATGATGGAGTACATGCAAGAGCCAGGAGGAAGCCATGGGGGTGTCTCTTTGCCAATTTCCGAAGATTCCTGGTGCCCACGAGGGTCCAGGCCCTCATTAGCACATCTGCGGGCACGTAGTCATGAATGCTGTTGGTGACAGCAACAGTCAAGGTTTTATAAGCGCAATCAAACATCCGAGCAAGAAGCCGACCACAGTGTCGAGGATTCTGCGCCAGCTACATGACAAGGAGCCCATCCCCCGACTGAGCCTCAGAGCCCCACTTGCCCCCTGCTCTGCTTGGCTGATGAGCCAAGCCATGTTTGACGTGTGACATAAGCTTTCTGTGCTTGGCTCTACCTGAAACGGCACAGCTCATCCCCAACGTCTCTGTGGTTTGTCTGGGCTTTTTGTTGCTGGTGTTGTTTTGTTTATGTTTGTTCTGTTTTGCCACCAGCGCCTCCCATCACTGCCTGGTGGATTCCCCAAGCCTGAATCATGGTGTTCGTTTCGACAGGTCTGAAAAATAAGCCAGCAAAAGGGGCATAGGACGCCTTACGCTGACTCGGCAGCTGCGATCACTGGGGGATGGTCCAGTCCTCTTTTTTTTCAGAGACTTGTGACAACTAGGCACAGCTAGTCACGCTGATGACCTCGAATCTGGTGTGAGAGGCTGTGAGTGATCTTGTCACCCATTCCTTCATTTGCAGGAAGAAGGGTGCGGTGTGTGCTGTGTGCTGTGTGGTGTGCGGTGTGCTGTGCGGTGTGTGCTGTGTGCTGTGTGGTGTGCGGTGTGCGGTGTGTGCTGTGTGGTGTGCAGTGTGCGGTGTGCGGTGTGTGGTGTGCAGTGTGCGGTGTGTGCTGTGTGCTGTGCGGTGTATGCTGTGTGGTGTGCAGTGTGCGGTGTGTGGTGTGTGCTGTGCGGTGTGTGCTGTGCGGTGTGTGCTGTGTGGTGTGTGGTGTGTGCTGTGTGCTGTGTGGTGTGCGGTGTGTGCTGTGTGGTGTGTGGTGTGTGCTGTGTGCTGTGTGGTGTGTGCTGTGTGCTGTGTGGTGTGTGCTGTGCGGTGTGTGCTGTGTGGTGTGTGCTGTGTGGTGTGTGCTGTGTGCTGTGTGGTGTGTGCTGTGCGGTGTGTGGTGTGTGCTGTGTGGTGTGTGCTGTGTGGTGTGTGCTGTGCGGTGTGTGCTGTGTGCTGTGTGGTGTGTGCTGTGTGGTGTGTGCTGTGCGGTGTGTGCTGTGTGCTGTGTGGTGTGTGCTGTGTGGTGTGTGCTGTGCGGTGTGTGCTGTGCAGTGTGTGGTGTGTGGTGTGCGGTGTGCGGTGCGCCCTTTGGCCTCTCAGTTAATTTCTAGCTGTTAAGTGTACTAAGAGGTCTTGTAACTTTAATATCAGTTAATTGTCCTTTTTATTTCCAGGTCTATCTATGAGATTTTTGTTTTGTTTTGTTCTTTTGTTTTTCGAGACAGGGTTTCTCTGTGTAGCCCTAGCTATCCTGGACCCACTTTGTAGACCAGGCTGGCCTTTAATTCACAGCAATCCTCCTGCCTCTGCCTCCCCAAGTGCTGGAATTAAAGGCGTGCGCCACCGCACCCAGATGTCCATGAGATTTTAGTTCGCTGTCTAGATGAGCGATCTTCTCATGTTCATTTTATGCACAGGCTTAAGGCTTCTCTGCTCTCATCCTGCATCACCCAAGGCAAACGTGCTTAACCATGGACCAGCCTCCCCTCACACCTCTGTGCAATTCCTCCGTGCCTCTCTGCGCACACACAGAGTCATTCTCATGTTTAGTTGTTTTATAAACTTTTGTGTCTTTGTATTTGCATGCATGTGTGCCTGCGTGCGTGCCTGCCTCATGTGGGTGTGTGCATGCGTGTGTGTGTGTGTGTGTGTGTGTGTGTGTGTGTGTGTGTGTGTGTGTGTGTAGGCCAGAGGATGCCATTCTTCAGCACACTGCCCCCCTTGTTTTCTAAGACAAGGTTTCTTAGTGAACCTGGTGCTCACTGCGCACGCTCACGCAGCTGGCCGGTGAGCACGGAGGATTCACCCACCTGCCCTGTCGCTGCTGGGCCTGCAGATCTCTGCTTCTTCCTCCACACACCAGCCAGTGTGGTCTTGTGCAAGTGTAAAGCAGGCGTTGGTGTGTCCACTCTTGATGCTATGAAAGCCGCTGGCACACCCAGGCCAGGGTGGCCATCCTTACAGAGAATTTACCACCTCTCCAGTCTTCCTGCTTGCCCACTCTTGATCCAACTCAACCACTGCCCTCCTGTTGCTCAGAGCCTCACATGCTGGCCTTGGCTTCACTTGCCCACTCCCTGAGTTCTTGCTCTCTCTCTTCTCCTACTGTGTCCCTAGCACCCAGAGCAGCGGCCAACACATAGTAGGTCCTCCTATTGGCCATCTGGTGGGGAGGTGGCTCCAGGGGCTGGTGCAAGGTGTTGGAAGAGATTTAAGACTGGGCGGTAAGAGCTGGTCGGCCTACTTCCTAACACTACAACCTCGGGCAGACTGTGTTAGCTCTTTGAGCTACTTGGACAAAGCAGAGCCATAAAAGCAGCCAGGACAGAGCCTGACTTATGAAAGCCGCTAGAGGCAGTTTGTGGCGTGGCGGTTGCTGCTGTCTGTGCCCAGCCCTGCCATAACAGAGCAGTCCCTTTTATCCCTACCTCTACAATCAGACCATAAACTGAGGACCAGGTGAAGGACTTTTGGCATCCCCACTCTTCCCTCTAGCTGCTCCATTTAGTCATGGAAGAGGCAGGTCTATCTCTGCTAAGGCAGTAGCAAGCTGAACAGCCCTAAGCCCGACTCCCACGTCCCCTGAACACTGGCAGATGAAAGCTGCCCCTGCTCCCAGCTGTACCCATCCTCCTTCCAGCTGTCTCAAATGGGCATCGCGTTG
Organism: Acomys minous; assembly: GCF_964271855.1. NCBI lineage: Eukaryota > Metazoa > Chordata > Mammalia > Rodentia > Muridae > Acomys > Acomys minous. The sequence goes on from NC_140496.1 coordinate 2,127,585, forward strand.
GGGATGCTCAAAGGGTCTCTTGGCCCAGCTGATAGCCTGGGAGGATCTCACAACCAGAAGATAGCCAGCAGTTTGAGATTTTTTCCCATAAAAACGTAAGTCGCAGAATGGGCCGTCCTGAAGGAATGAGCTCACCTTCCCTGGAGGCATCCCAGGAGCGACGGGAGCGCCCCTCAGTGAGAAGCAAGGCCAAGATCGGAGGCTCCCAGTGCATAAGGTGGCTGCCTCCTCTTTCTCTCACTCCCTTCCCATCTCATAAATTTGGCCCAGATCTGGACAAGGCTTCCACCTTCCCTCGGCATGTCCACACTCTTCCTGGTGAAGACAGAGAGTGCCCGGAGTCCTCTGAGACTGAAAGGCTGATAGCTAGGTGAGAATATATCGTCCATTGAGCAGGTGACCTTGTAGCCATGAAAACCATGCTCGTAGGAGACACTCCTGCACTTCATATAGGGAAGACTGGCACAGCAGGCTCTGTGCATGATGGGAAGGCATGAGCATGGCAGAAGGCAAAGAACAGTCCCTTTCCATCTGGGGGGAGGAGGGGAGGGTGGGGCCTCTTAGCATCTGCTCAATATGCAGGGCACAGCCAGGGGCGGGAAGCACACCTGTCAAAGGATGTTTCCACGAGTACAAGGGACGCTGGCCTAAAGTCACACTGCTGCCTTTTTGGTGACGTTTCCCCTGCAGTTCTTCACACCAGCTCCCAAAGTGGCCCATCACAAGAGTGTGTTGCCATGGCAACAGGACCCATAGGGGAGCCACTTGGCGCTACCCAGAATTCGCATCTGTGCTTGTTCTCTCTCTCTCTCTCTCTCTCTCTCTCTCTCTCTCTCTCTCTCTCTCTCTCTCTCTCTCCTTACCCTTTCTTTTTATCTGTAAATGGAAAACAATTCCTGAGTGAGTGAAGCGTCTCCTCCACCTGACAGTTTCCAGTGGGAAGGAAGGGAAGAGGAGATTTTTGTTCTGGTGGCTTTATCCACAAATTTGTTTTCTATACCCTCACCCAGGGCTGGCCGGGAGGGCCGCTGAGGATCTAGACAAAGGGACTAGGACTCCAGTAGGGGGCTAGGGCTCCCAGGTGACACTTGACCTTTGTTTCGGAGGACAAGCGAGATGATGGCCAAGTGAGCCACGGGCATGGCTGGCCTCCCACACCCCACCACCCTTTTCTTTCCTGTTTTAAAATTCCTTACCATAACAATGCCCAAAGCTGAAGCGTCAAGGTCAAGGGTAGCCTGTTTGGAGTGGTTTGGAGGTCCATGCAAGAGTGGTTGTTTCCCCGTGTCCCTCCCTCCCCCGGCCCACCCCCACCCTCAGCACCAGCTCTGGCTCTCCTTCACAGAGTTCTGTGGAAGACAAACAGTGATGGGGGCTACCCTGGCCTCCTTCCAGCAAGATCAGCACCATTACATTCTTGCCTGTGCCCAGCACCATTCAGGGAAGATGCCAGCTGCTCAGACTTGCTACTGATAGAGAAATGACTCCCAAAAGCTCTAACGCCCGCTGTTTCATACCTTTCCTAGAGTTGTTGCTTGGTCTGAGCTTGGGTTATCCCATGCCTTTTAATTTAATTTCTTTCCTTCTTTCCTTCTTTCTTTCTTTCTTTCTTTCTTTCTTTCTTTCTTTCTTTCTTTCTTTCTGTGTAGCTTTAGTTTTAAGTGTACAGTATCTAGTATCAAGATTCTAAAATTTTTAAAAAAAGATTCTAAAATATTATACAACATTTACTATAAAAGTTCTCCTTTCCATTCCTACTGGCTTCCAGGAGCCAGTGAAAGTGATGTTTTCATTAGAGGTTTCTCCTTCAGGGACAGGGAAGTGGCGGCTTCATCAGTAAAGCCGAACAAGCACGGAGACAGGTGTTTGGTGTCCAGCATCCGTGAGGAGACCCCCAGGTATGATGATGGTTTGCACCCGTAACCCCAGTGCTGGGCAAGCACGGAGGGGAGGCCCACGGGGACAGTAGGCCAGATGCGCCTAATCAACAGGCCCCAGGTCACAGTGCGAGATCCTGTCTCAAAAACCAAGGTGGTACAGAACCTACGGAGGAGTGGCATCTGAGGTTAACTTCTTGCCTCCTTATGCGTCTGCACCCACGTCTACACACACACACACACAGAGAGAGAGGTGGGGGGGGGCCTGAGACTTTTAATCTATTTACAAGAGAAGGTGCTGAAGGGACTCAGCTTGCTTGAGTGTGGTAAGCATGGCTCTAGCAGGCCTTGACTTCTCCCCCACACCCTCAGCCTCACTAAAACCCATTAGATTGCATTCCTAATGCTGGCCTCCAAGGTCTGTCCTCTTAACTTGGGCCACTTCTTCCTCCTGAGGCTGACGACTGAGGTCCAACTATCAAAGTATTTAAAAGCAATCAAAAGCCCCCTTTGGCTCGCCTAATTAACATGCCCAGTTAAAATGAAACTCCTCACCCTAACATGGGGTTTCCCATGGTACCATTACAAACTGCCATTTTCCCATGGGCCACATCTGTCTCCTCTCATCCAGAGGCAGAGCCTTGCCCCCCTACTCCCAGGACAAGCACCCCTCCTCCCCCCCTCCCTCATCCTCTACCTCCTGTCTCTGTCTCTTATTCCCTGACCTCTGTCCTTCGGGGGCAAATAAATCTCCTTTGAGTTAAAAACTTGGCCTAGGGGTCCTGAGCCGATACTTTTCCTTACAGATGTGATTTCATTTTAGTTTTCCTTCCTTTTAGCAGCGACCCCCTAAAAGGCAGGTTTGGTATTAGAAGACCTGACCAGGAAGCGTATCTATATGTAGGTTGCCCAAACCCCTGAGTCATCACATTACAGTCCTTCTATTTTTTTTGTTTGTCTGTATGATTGACTTATTTTTACTTCTAATTTATTCAGTCACCTTCCTCTCCCATCAGTCCCTAGGGTGACAGGGAAAGGACCCAGAAAGCCAGCTTACATTGCCCCGCCACTCCTGGCAAGGGGCAGATACTTAGCGCTATTTGAGAATGAAGAGATGCCAATCGCATACCCAGAGGAGACTAGCTGGAGAGCCAGGCTTCTTTCTGAGGATACAGACAGTAGTGGAGAGTGGGCTGTCTCTGTTCCACGGGGCACTTTGGAGCCTCTGGCCCCCAGTGGAGAAGAGGACAGTGTGGACAAGGAGCAGCTGTGTTAAGGATGCATCTGGAGCCTGGTGAGAAAGGGAAGAGAATCAACCAGCCTCTTTATTTGACTTTCACCAACTCCATCCATATTTCAGTCAAAGCCGCCCAGAATGGCTCATGTGGGCAGACAGGGTCTGAGTCAGCCAGTCAATAACAGCTACAGAGTGTTCCCTGGGCACAGAGCTAGCAGCTTGGAGCTGTGCTACTGGAAGCAAGGAATTTACGGTTCAGTTCTGCCCCTGTGCAACTGCAGAACTGAGGAAACAGGCCAGAAAGATGCTCCGGAAAAAGACTCCAAAGGCCATTAGCATAAACCAAGACAAATGGACAAGAGAGACCAGGCCCAGACAAGCTGCCTGCCCTGCCTCCCCTCTGGAGAGGTAGGAAAGACCGGTGTGTCCCTCAGGCCCAGCTGACACTGGTGATAGCCTGACACCGCAGCATACCCAAGGTTGGCAGCATCAGGCTAAGAGAGGCCTTCAGCAACTTCTTCTGTCCCAAGACTACCATTTCATTATTTTCCCTGGAGAGAGGAGCCCAGATAAAGTGCCCACAGCTGACCAAAGGACAGTTTCTCCCAAGTCCAACCTAGTGAACCAAGGAATTGCTTTGGCTTATGCTCAGGAGGAATGTGGGTGACTCAAAAACACCAGCATAGCCAAAAAGCCCCAAGATGATGACGCCACAGAAGCTGATTGCTGAGTGTTGTGGCCGTCAGCTAACCATCTATCTGCTGGGTTCCCTAGCACCCCCAAACCTCATAGGCAGCTGGAAGGCAGGATGGAGCTCCAGGTGAGGGTTCCATGGCTCCTCTCCTTCCACGTGTCAACATCGGCAGCTCCATTGCCATAACCACAGACCTAGGCATCTTCAATTACTCGTATTGTTGCCATGACTACGGGCCCAAGATGACGTCTGCCACACAATGACCAACGCTGTGGTCACGTGATGATGGGGGAAAGTTACATGACAGCTACTGAATAAAGAGAGAGAAGAGACCGGAAGCCAAAGATGGAGATAAGTGTGTCGGGGGTTGGGGGGGGGGCAGGTAGAACCTAGAGAAAGGAGTCAAGAAGGTGGCTTAGTCTAGACTCTGGCAAAGTGTCACTCTATAAGCCACGTCAGATATCAAGTGGCCACTTAGAGATGGCCTGCGGAGTCCACAATGTCTGGCTGGATTTGTCCTCAGAGAGGATGTAAAACAAGTTGAATGTGGTTCTCTTACCAACTTGGCTGCCACGGCTATCACCCTCACCTGAGCTGGCTTTTCATCTGCTTCCAGTGCCCTCAGCTCTGAAGCGCCTACCTCAGTGCAGGGCCATGCCGTCCGTCCGTCACCGTCCGGTGTCTCTCTTAGTGCTTAATATGAATGGCTCCATCATGAAGATCTGACACCACTGGCCTCTTCTACTTTTGCTCTCCCTATGGGCTTGCGGCCTCCTTGCCCCCTCAAGAACGCAGGGTTTATACCAGCTGGGCCACGGCCTGTCTGACCGACTTGTCCTCAGATGTCCCCTTCGCCCACTCGAAGTCCTCGCTCAACTGCCAGCTCTACCAAGAAGCCCACTGACTCCCTGCCCAGAGCTATGCCCCATCGCCCTTCCTTAGCTCCCCATCCCGTGTGTGTGTGTGTGTGTGTGTGTGTGTGTGTGTGTGTGTGTGTGTGTGTGCAATGCTCGTAGAGGCACAACAACATGAATACAAATACCCCAGTTCCTTATTCACAAGTGGGGATCCAGAAAGAGCGATAGCTGGGTTTCCATTACTTGTCACCCAACGGGACCAAAAGCTGGTCGTTGTCCATGCGAGAGTCGGCATGGGCACCTGGGATGCCGGTTTTCCTGTTGCTCGGCTCTTTCAGTGGGGGGGAGGACGAGGTGAGCTCAGGCATCAGAGGGTTTCCCCAGCAGCACCTTCTTGTATGTGTCACAACTGACTGTCAGAGCATGATCCGGCCTGGAGGGGGAGGATGGGCTCCCCACCTCCCTGCCCACGTCTGATGCTTCTGTCTGCTTGGTCTCGGTGTCGCTGGTGGCTTTGGCTTTGAGCATTATCTGCACATGGCTGGAAGGTGAATCCCATGACTGATACAAAGTTGAGGACTGGCACTTCGAAAACTGCAAAGCATGGTGTTTTGTTTGCTAGCTTCCTGGGTGTGGTGGCACGTGCCTGTCATCCCAGGACATGAGTCTGAGGCAGGAACATAGTAATTTGGGGGACTAGCTCAGGCCGAGTTGAGAAACTCTACCCAAAAAAAGCTAAAAATAAATAAATAAATAAATAAATAAATAAATAAATAAATAAAGTAACTCGCCTTCTCTTGCCTTGATCTGCTTCTCCCTGTCATGCGCAGCCCCAGGTTTCTGACCTTCCCAAGTTCACAGCACCCTACCACTCTGTTGGGGTGGCTGGTCTGCCTAAGTAGCTTGTGGCATGGCCTGAACTGTAGCCTCAGTGTGCTCCCCAGGGCATATAGAGGACTCCCTCTGGCTTGGTACAACATGGAGTTATCCCCTGAAGTCACTGAGGCCTTGAACAGCTGGGCTTCCTGAGCAGGAACCTGTCCTGGAGCTGGGCATACCAGGGCTTCGGAAAACAAGCGAACAGGTTGAATAAGCATCTCTGGGGCACCCAGGATGAAGACCCTGCTCCTGCCTGACCCTATACGACTGGTCTGGGCAGAACTCCCACCTGAAGACTCAGCCTAGTTGCTGTATTTAAAAATCCAAGTGCACCCAAAAGACTCAAGAGTGTCCCCCCCTTTGTGGCGACTGTCCTGGGACGCGACCATTTCCCTCAGTACATCTCTGTATGTGGGAGATGGTCCGGCACACATGCGTGACTGAACAGAGTGCCTAACACAAAAGCCAGCCCGTGACTGCCTCTGGAGTCCCATCACCTGCCTGAACCAAAAGCTACCAGACACAATCCAGACACCAGGGCGGCTCACAGCTGAGCACTGAAGTCTGCACCGGTGGTGAGGCGAGGCAGAAGCGCGTGTCACAGTTTGCCCTTCCCAGTTGGCCAGGGAGGAGGGGTGGGATACTCCCAGGACAGGACAGAGGGCACACCGGGCTGAGTATGCATCTTGCCGATGCTGCCTGCGGTTGCACGTGATTCCACGCGGTCACAGGGTATGGGCATAGACACGCATGCCTTTTCCTGCTCATGCCCCGTGTCATTTGGCTAAAACGTAAGGTCTCTAGGCCAGGCCAGCCACAGGGATGATTTTTTTTTAAGATTTATTTATTTATTATGAATACAGTGCTCTGCCTGCTTATACACATGCAGACTAGAAGAGGGCATCAGATCACATTATAGATGGTTGTGAGCCACCATTCGGTTGCTGGGAATTGAACTCAGGACCTCTGGAGCTGCAGTCTGTGCCCTTAACCTCTGAGCCATCTCTCCAGCCTGGGGATAATTCTTGGACTGACAAGAGAATCGGTTCACACTTGTGGCTGCTGCATATAAAGCCGGGAGACTGGCTACCTTGTGCCTGCAGTAAACACTGTATTAGCAACCCTGATGGCTGCAGGTTTGGGCTGTGACTTAACAGCAGGACTGAAGAATGCCCCCCCCCCTTTAAATTTTATTTATTTATTTTTCTCATCTGCTTGGAAGGGCTCTTTCCTTGAGGATGATGGACTTTAGCTCCTTCGGCCAGCTCAGGAAGGTCCACAGGACTGTGAGACTACCTCATTTACAGTGTGTGTGTGTGTGTGTGTGTGTGTGTGTGTGTGTGTGTGTACTTTCCCACATGTGTGTGAAGATAACACAGGGTTCTCTTACTGAACTTGGACCTCGATGGATGTTTCAGGTAGACTCGCTAGTCAGCAAGTGTGCTGGATCCTCCCCACCTCCCGCTCTGGGATAGTAGACCCATGTTGCCACGGCTGGGTTTCACGTGTGGACTGCGGATCTGAACCTACTGCTTGCACAGCCATCTTCAACATGCCTAAGACTCAGCCCCTTCTCTTCCCTGAGCTCTGAGCGCGAGCCAAGCATCTGCTCTTCGGACTCTCGTCCTTTTGTCAATGGAGAATGGGTTCAGTCTCTCCAAAAAGGCACCGACCAGTGTCCTGCCAGGGTCTACAGGGACAACATGCCTACTGTCCTCAAACAACTTGGACCCTGGGTGGATGCAGGGCCAGCATACTCGAGAGAAAGCGCTTTGGCATCAGATTGTGCTCTGAGGCACGCAGGACCTCCGGAGCAGCACTGTGACCCCCGGGGGAGGCCACTGCTCTGTATTTTCTAGTGCTTTCTTCCCAGGAGGTCCAATGGTGCCCATCTCAGCCACTGTCCAATCAGAACTGTCACACATTCTCACAAAAGACTGACTAGTGTGTGCCTGTGCTTATGTGTGTGGATATACATGTGCAGCCCTGTGTGAGGAAGCCAGAAGTCACTCGTTAGGTGGCACTTGGGTGTCACTCCTCAGGGGCTGGTAGTCCTCTGGCCTCACATTCTCCTGTGGAGACAGACTGAGTGTCCAGTCAACCAGAGAGATCCATCTGTCTCTTCGGCCCTGCTCTGGAGTAACAAGTATGTGGCATTATGTCCAGATTTTCACATGGGTGCTGGGAATCAAACTCAGGTCCTCAAAGCCCAGCTTTTGGCTAGTAAGAGCAGCCAGGCTCTGACACCAAAGCTGGGACCCTGATCCTTTGTAGAGGTCCATTTGTGACTCAACTGGACCAGTCAAGCCCTGAACGCCCTGTCACTCACAGAGCGGCTGCCTCAGGGGCTTGGGTGAAGTTTGTATGTGGCAGTCATAGTGTTTTCCTTGGTGGCACAGACACCTGCTGCTCGAGGATGCCTCCAAGGGACCAGGCAGCCTAAGAATCAATGCAGCTACAGGGTGCCCATCCATTGACATTGTGGGATGTGTTCCTTCTGCGAAGGAACCAAGGCCACAGAGAGTTGTGAGTGGAGCAAGCAAGAGAGGTAGCCCCAAAGTCCTGCCAGAGCGTTGTGGAGATGCAAGTCTAAGGGCCAACACTACCTCTCATGTTTGCTCACATTAGCTGGCCAGAGGAACAGATGCAGCAGTGCGGGATCTCCACTGCGCATGCAGCCGGGTACATACACAGGTACAGTGGGGCCTGGTGGCCAGAAGGCAGCTCTCTAGGTTAGAGTGATGAGGGCTGGGGAAATGGCTCCATGATTAAAGTGCCTTCCACACAGCGTGTGAAGGCTCGAGTTTGACCACTAGCACCCTCTGACACAGACACACACCAAAGGCTGGATGTGGCAGTGTCTACGTGTAGCCCCAGCACTACAGAAGCAGAGGCAGAACGTTCCAGGAGCTCACTGGTCGGCCAGTCTAGCTAAAACAGCAAACTCCAGGCTTGGGGAGTGACCTGTCTCAAATTTTAAGGTGGAAATTGGTAGACAGAGACACCCAATACCAGCCACACCCACCCACCCATACATACACACGCACACACATACACACACGCATGCACACATGTGTGCATGCACCCACACCCATACTCATACAGATGCACACACATACACACACAAATGCAACAAGCTTGTTGATTAATACAGGATTGCCCCAGGCAATCATGTATGTGTACGTCAGATGGCTCGCCTCCTGACCACATATAGCAGGAAGATGCAAGCTTCAGCACGTCCAAGCCTGAGCGCTCACAGGACTCAAAGCCCTTAAAGCCAGCTCCCAATGGCAGCTTTCATGGAGGAGAGACCACTACGAGGGGTCGGCTCTGAAGGGAGGGCCTCGGTGACTTGGAAAACCCCGAAACACTGATTTGGGGGCACAGAGATGACCAAGACCTCCCATGGCTGAAGTGGGTTTTAGACTCTTCCCCACCCACCTGTGTGGAGCCCTGGAGACACTCAGGGAAGCAGCCACCACCTTTCCCCTCTTGCTGCCTCAGGTCCTCCCGCCCCAGGTGAAAGAGAGGAAGGCCTGTGCCGTGCAATTAGAGGCAGCTGCCTGGGAAGTGCTCAGTTGTGGTGGCTGTCCCTGTCACATCCCCTTTAGAGCCCGTGCCCCACTAACATTGAAAGGCAGCTCTCTGTGATAAAATGAACCACTATAACTGCTGGCTACCTGCTGTCACGGGGCGCCTGTGTGACAGCAGCTGAGGCAGAGCGTCACCAGACAGGCTTAATGTTTGCGTGGAGTTACTTTTCCCACACAAGTTAATCAGGAAATTCAACTGGGCCTTTTAATGAGAAACGACCCCTGTAACCCCCCCCCTGCCCCCTCAGCCCCCCTCCCCGTCCCCTGAGCCCGGCATCAGGAATGGATGATGACAGGAAGTCACCTGTTTGCACAGTTCTCTACTCTGGGGTCTCTGGGGCTGGACGTATATTTGACCTCTGGCCCTCGTCACAGCCAATCAGATATGGCTTGGCTTTCTCTTAGCTTCTCAGGAAAGGCAGGGCCCTCAGGACCATGCTGTCTTTCTGCCTGACAACCCTAACAGGAAGCCGGCCTTCATGCGTAGGAGAGGGGACTTCTGGTGCTTCGAAACCTTTACACCCTGAGAAAGAAAGGGCTGTGGGGCATGGAATGTGTGTGAACCCGCACAGCACCGCGGCTGAGGTGGCCTGGCCAAGGCTTTCCCGTGACCTACCCTCTTCCCTCTCCTGCCTCTGGCCCTTCTCCATGCAGAGCTCTGCTAGAGTCAATATGGAAAGTGCCAAGACATCAGAGCCTGCTCTGGAGGCAACCAAGGGCAGGCTGAGACGTCCAGCCCCTCAGTGTATTCCCAGGTGCCCTCTCAGGAAGAAGCTCAGCAAACAGGAGGCTGCAGAGCCCCACTGGCTCAGACATGTCTTGGCAAAAGCCTCTAATGTGCCATGAGGATGTTGACTGACTCAGTGATCTTTCTAGAAATAAGCAGAGAGCATTTCCCTCAGAGTCAGCCCAGGATACAGGAGGATGTGCCTGGACCAGCCGGGAGCTGGCGTCAGTCCTAAAGCAGAGAGGTTCTTCCGGGTCACTGCTCTGGTAGCATCCGGGAGGCTGTCCGCTTTGTCAATATGAAGTCTCTTTGTTTGGAACGGTGACCAGCTCTGCCTTTCCTCTCCTCTCCCAGTTCTTAAAAGAGCTAAGCTCATCTTCTCCCCTGTCCTGCTTGGCACCGGGTTGTACTTTGCTCTGCCTGCCCCAGTTGAGACAAAAGTGTATTTGATTCGGGCTTCCAGATTCTACTACCCTCCCTGTGATGGCGGACTTTGCCAAGCTCTGGGGACCAAGCCTGTCGTCCCGTTCGCATAGGAACTGCTGCACCACAACACATGTCTCCTGACTTGGCCTTCTGCGGCCTTGGCCCTTAGGAAGAAGAATAAGCCAGCGTGCATGCAGGGCACGTGGAGATGGCGAGGAGTGCAGGGTGTCCCCAGTAGCAGGAAGTAGTCACGGTACCTCCTCTGCTCATAAGACTCCCCAAAGGGGGCCCGTTACCACCTCCACCAGACCTCTATTTGCCTGAAGGCAGTGAGCAGATCACTTTTGGTTTGGCATGCCTCCTAAGAAGTACTGACTAGGCCTGGGATTTAAAAAAACAAAACAAAAACAAAAACAAAAACAGCACAGAACAGGCGCAGGGACTTCTGGGGTCCTCTCCTGCTTGCCAACTTGTCCCTCCCGACCTTGGGCCCTGTCCCTCCTGGCGTCTCTACTCCCACTGCCTGCGCAGGAAGCCAAGACACAGCTGTAAAATCATGGAGGCCATCGTAGGTGCCACAAGGGTCTGGTAGTCAGTGTGCTCACAGAGACGTCTGCAGGCTTTGCACCGAGCAGAGCACTTTTCTGTCTCAGAGTCTTCCTAACTCACCAGCTGTAAGGCTAGGAGTCAGCCCCATAGAAGTACTTTCTAGATTCTGAAGAGGCCTTTCTGGGAACTTTGCTGAGCCCTGAGGGTCTGAAAGCCTGGCCAGCAGAACCTTTATTTCTAAACAACCTTTTACCTTAGAAACCCACAACCAGCACCTGTGCCCAGAGGTTTGCCTCTTGGTCATGACCTGTCACCTCCCAGAAGATGTTTTACTTCCTAAGCAGGTGAAAAAAAAACTGAGCCTAATTAAAAAAAAAAAACCATGCGTGTCCTTTTCACAGAGTCCCTCCTGGCTGCCACTCCATGTGGGAACAAGAACACACAGGCCCTTGTGGGGCCCATCGCCCTGACAAAGGCCTCTTCGTTCCTGTGCATCCTGAACTGCCAAGGTAGGAGGCCTGCTTGGCACTAGGTTGTGTCACAGCCGTAAGCACACACAGCCCTCCCCGGGGTGGCAGTGGCAGCCCTGACTGATGTTAGGTTGGCCTCCGTGTCCAGAGAGCCGCAGAGCACCCCTCCTGCTGTGCTGCTCCCTGCAGCTTTCTCAGAACCATAGACACGAGGCCAGTGGAAAGCATGACCGTTTGGTATTACGCACTCCACACTGCCTCAGGAAGAGAGGGGGAGAAGAGAAACAAGGCCTGGGAGCCAGCCCAATTCCCTACCCCCCACCCCGCAACACACACACACACACACACACACACACACACACACACACACACACACACACACACACACATACACGGTGCACAGTGAAGCCTGTTTGTCCCCAGCTACAGTGACAGCAGCAGCAGCCACCACAGTGAGGTGTCTTCCTCCTTCGTGCAGGCCCCCCCACCCCCAGTAGGTTAACAGCCTTTCTCTCTGCTCCCAGCTGCACATCTGGATAAAGGCGTGCCTCTCTACTTTGGGGTGTGATTGTGTGTGTGTGTGTGTGTGTGTGTGTGTGTGTGTGTGCGTGCTTTTTTTTCTTCTTCTTCTTCTTTTTTTTCCAACTTTCTTTTCCACTGCCATAGTAACCACTGCGTGTTTGGCAAAGGGACGGAGGAGGAAAAAAAAAAAAAAGCAAGGCCCTGGGAGGAAAAGAGCTCTGAGCACAGGGCTGGCAGCCGGCCAGGGTAGTCACGCTGTGGAGCTGAAATGAGGCCTCTGGCCGGCAGCCAAGTGACAGAGAACAAAGCTGTCAGTTCCTAATGTTGGCGGCAAAGCTTGCTTGGCCCCCTTATACGGTTTCCCAGAACTCCCCGCCTTGGCCACCGTCCATTCCCTTCAGGGCAGCAAACGGGGATTAGCACTGCTTCTACTTGTTTTTCTCCCCTTCGCTCCAACTGCTCCGGTGACATCACCCCTCTGCTTTCCAGTGCCAGCAGGGTGGCTTTTCTCTGCCCCGCCCCCTCCACCCCAGCCCTCCCCGGCTCTCCTCCCTCCCCCCCTCTCTTCCTCCCCCCCCCCCTCTCTCTCTCTCTCTCTCTCTCTCTCTGTCACACACACACACACACACACACACACACACACACACACACTTCCTGCAGCCTCCCTCTTGTCTCCCTACCTAACCCCCCTTTTTTTTCTTTAAATGCAGTGTTTTAGGTCATTCCTCTTGTCCAGGGATGCTTTTATTTTTTTCCTTCTTACTAAATTAAAAACACCCAGTCGCTTGTGCATTTAGCTGAATCAAGCCAGACGCTGTATTTTATTTTTATAACTGAATTCCTGTGAGATAAAAATCTCATTTTCCTTAGTAGGCTGTAATCAGCCCTCGCAGAGATGTGGGTTCCAACCGCCCCATCCCAAGCTTCCTTAAGCAGCTCCACGGAGAGATGGTTGGCTGGTGTTCAGGTTTAAAGGGGGCCCCTGAGGCTGGTCAAGGGCTGTTTGTTACACACGTGCACACACAGACTCACACACACACACTCCCTCTTGCCATGGAAAAGCCACCGAGACCACTGGACACACAGCCAGGGCACACTGCGTCCCTCCCCTTTCCAGAAGGAAAATAGGTGAGTAAGTCATCGCCAAAAGCAGCTTCCGAAAGGACTGGTTTCAGCCAGCTTGCCAGGCGGTGTTATGCAACTCACGGCTAGGTTCGTGAAAGGAATGGAGGTTTGCCGACTGCACAAATGGTCCCCCCCCTTCTCCCCGCCCCACTCTGATTCATGAACTAGTTTTCTGATTCATGAATCACTCGGGAGCCAGCAGGAGAGGAAAAAAATGAGTCGTATTGATCTCATTTCAGTTGAAATGGGCTCAGCAGGCCCATTGCTGGCTGAGGACGGCTGTCCAGGGCCAGACATCCACTCCGAGCCTCCCTTGGCCTGTAGGCAGGTGCTCCTGCGGCACTATTAAAGAGCCACAGCATAATCTATGGCTACAGTGTCCTTGCCAGGGTATCTATAAATGTATGCTGGTGATCTCAATTAATTTAATATAACTTATTTATTTATTTTGAGACGGGAGAGGGGGCACTCATTTTGTAAGCCAGGCTCGCCCAACCCCTTTGGATCTTCCTTTCAAGAGCCATCTCGTTTTAATGTCTTTTCTGAATTCTGCTGAGGTTTATTGATGGTACCCAGGGCTCTGTGCACGCTCGGAAGCACCCCATCACTGAGCTACATCCTCAGCAGGCCCCTTACTTTTTATTTGGAGACAGAGCCTCATCGAGCTGTCTAGACGGAGGCTTTCACCTCACTCTGCATCACAGGCTGGCTTTGAACTTGCAATTCTGCCTCAGCCTCCTGAGTAGCTGGCATGGCAAGCTTGGTGGCTTCCAAAGTAGAAAGTCCTGTTCTGAACCAACACACAAACGGATTCCCACCCCCTTCCTCCTGCAGCCTCTTCAGCTGAGAAGGGCTCTAGATAACACTCTGTCTTTCATGAGGGCAGATTGGTCATGGCTGGCTTTACAAGCACAGAACAAGCGGAAGAGGAGGAGGTGAGATTGGATAAAGCCAGCCTTTCCTTCCAGAAAGAAATGAAGGCCTTTTCTTAGGTAGTGCAAGAAGCAGGGACTGTGCCTGAGGCCAGAGGCAGATGGAAAGAAGCTCCCCCTACCCCCCACCCCCCAACCTCCTACTCCCACCCCCCACGCCCACCCCCCACCCCATCCCCCCACCTCCTACCCCCACCCCCCATCCCGCCCCCCCACCTCCTACCCCCACCCCCACCCCCCACCCCCCACCTCCTACTCCCACTCCCATGCCCACCTCCTACCCCCACCCCCCACGCCCACCTCCACCCCCCACCTCCTACCCCCACACCCACACCCACACCCACCCCCCCACCTCCTACCCCCACCCCCCACGCCCACCCCCCACCCCATCCCCCCACCCCCCACGCCCACCCCCCATCCCGCCCCCCACCTCCTACCCCCACCCCCCATCCCCCCCACCTCCTACCCCTACCCCCCACCCCCCCACCTCCTACCCCCACCCCCCACCCCCCCACCTCCTACCCCCACCCCCCACGCCCACCCCCCCACCTCCTACCCCCAACCCCCACCCCCCCACCTCCTACCCCCACCCCCACCCCACCCCCCACACCCACACCCACCACCCTTACCTCTTACCCCCACCCCCCTACCCCCCACCCCTGCTCCGCTTTCTTTTCTCTATCCCCAGCTCCCACTTGATGCATTCCCCCGTGATGTGCATCTCTTAGTCCAGCTGATGGTACCCTGACCTCACCTTCCTTGGCTGCTCTCCCTTTCTATGCCTTACACCAGACAATTGGCTGAACTAGGCATGGCGGCACTCACCTTAATACTAAAGCTCAGGAGGCTGAGACAGGAGGAAGCCAGCCTAGACTATGCTGTGAGTTCAAGCCCAGCCTGAGACCCGTGATGAGACCCTGACCCAAAGATAAACAAGCTGGGACACTTCTCAGTCTGGAAAATGCAAGCATGAAGCCCTGAGGTTGGTCTCTGGAGCCCATGTGAAGAGCTGGGTGTGGCGGTGCAGGCTTGTCTTCAGCCCAGGGCTGCCGAGACAGAAGGAATCGCCTAGCTGGGGCATGATGGCCAGCGAGGTAGCCTAAAGGCAAGGCTCAGGTCAGGGAGACGTCCTTCCTGAAAGAAGCAGGAATGACATTTGAGGGTGACCTCTGTCCTCCTGCACTATCGTCTATGCACACACATCTGCACCTGCACACACACACACACACACACACACAGAGGCACACACCTATGCACACACATCTGCACCTGCACACACACACACAGAGGCACACACCTATGCACATACTTCTGCACCTGCATACACACACAGAGGCACACATGTATGTACATTTGCACACACATACATACACACATGTACCCGCACATACACATATATACACACATGCACACATACACATTCGTACCCACACAAACTCATGAGCATACACACACTCATGAGCATGCACACACACACAGGGGAGCATGCACAGGCATACACACATGCGCGCGCACACACACACACACACACACACACACACACACACACACACACACACAAAGCACTTGGCCAGACATAGGCTTTTCAAAAACTGCATAGAAGCAGACCATCTGGAATATAAAGGGTTGTGGACTCATGTATGGAATTTTGGGTCCAAGTGTGGAGAGATGAGCTTCCAGCCCTGCCCTTGAGATGCACCTTGGCCCTGGGATGCATTTCACAAGAGTCAGGGATTGGAAGAGGCCACCTTCTTTCTTATTACACCGTGCGCAGAGTAGGCCTCGAAGACATGGAAGAAAGGCAGGAGTGCGAATTCCAATCAACACTCAAAGGAGCCCCTCCCCTCCCTGCAGGCCATGAAGGTGCCTTCCAGCCACTCCTTGGGCTAAGTGCAATGAGCTAGAGAGGGCCAGCAGGTCCCCAGGGTTAAAACCGTGTGGCAGATTTCCTGGCTGGCCTCAGAGCACGCTAGGCTTGGAGCTCATTCATGCTTTGTATTACTGTCTTTGATTTCCCCTCCACTCCACCCTACCTCCTGTAATCAACCTGAGTCCCTGGAACAGCTTTATGTAACACCCACTCAGCCAGCCCCAGCGTCTCAGAGCCTTGATTCCAGCATCTTCCATAAACCTGGCAGCACATCAAAACCTCTGTTTCATAACACACTCAAAATAGGATTTTTCTACTAACATGCCAAGCCCAGGGCTTCTTTTGGAGGGGTGGTGCAGGAGTTTTGTGAATCATTAATGGTTAAACAGAGATGCACCGCACCCTCAGGATGCCCAACCTGCCTGTCTCTGGAAGTCAGGATGAAGAGGGAGCCAGGAAGACTGTGGTTTCTATGGCTGTGGCCTGCCGGTTAGTGACGAAGGGACTTTTTCAAAGAATTTGCCAAATAGTCTCAAACGCACTGAGCGTCTTACTCACACTTTAAAAGCAGAAAAAGAAAGAACTGCCTTCCTCTTGCTGCCTCCTTCTCATTCATGGGGAGTGTGGTTTCCTTTTATTTGTTGCCAGACAGTGACAGTTGCAGACTTATCCCCACCTTCCCCCCCCCCCACACACTCTCTCTCTCTCTCCTCCAAGGAGAGCATCTTCCTGCGAGAAACACCTAGGTCTGGGGCCCCACAAACCGACTGCAGTTTGAACTCCACTCAGTGGATAGTTGTATGATGGAGGGAGAGCAGAGAAAGTGGAGAGGCCGAAGCACCTACCTCTCTCTGTGAGCCCTGAACCTGCCTCATCCAGTCCTGGTTTAGATTATGCCGGGGAAGGGCGTGTCCTCCCAAAGACCATTTGCAACCTGTTTAGGAGCCCCTTCTGGAAACTTCTTCCTGGGGCTCCTGGTGAGTGGTCCTGGGTTCCTTTTCATCGCACTGTCCTGCCTAGTGCCATTTTATCTTCCTTCCTAGTCTTGCCAGACAACTCGGTTGATGTCCTTGTGCAGGTGGCCCCCAGGGTGTCGTTTCACAACAGCCGAAGCCTCAGTCACTCACCGTGGAGGTGGGAGTCACACAAAGCTTTGGTGCCCTTGACTGAGGAAGGTGGGGGGCGGCGGGGCAGGGTTCAGACCAGCAAGGCTGACCTTGGGAAGAGCCACATAACCGTGGATAGACGCGTCTTGTGTCTGTGAGAAGACAGACAGAGCTCTGGGGCTCATTTCTGCAGCCACACCCGCTGCAGTTCCCCCCCCACCCCCAACCCCCCCCCACCCCCCCTCCCCCCCCCACCCCCACCCCCGCCTCTCTTTGGGCCACAAGGATGCTCAAGGGCAGGGAGGTGGGGAGTGTTAATCTCTCTGCCCTTGCCTGCCCAGCGCTCTGTGATCCTGTGTGATTTCCCGTACCCATTGCTTTTCTGCCTGGATCACCTGGAGTGAGTCTGTTTCACACACTCTTCCATCTGGCTGTGGCATACTGATCGCTCCCCACCTGCCCCCCATCCCCTCAAATCACTGACTCTTGGCTTTGCAGGATAGTGGCCATTTTTGTTAGTTCTTCCCTAGCTAGCTGTTATTTCTCCAATCT